>NW_011500000.1:301281-301497 GCF_000495115.2 Populus euphratica
GATTATAACTTATGTTAACAACAAATCAAGTTCCTTTCATAGCTCGGGTGTCGGCTATACCATTCAGTATGGGCTATGAGAGTGTCAAGTATTTGTTGTAGCAAGTGTTACACAACATAAATCAAGATTAATCATTTAACAAGCAAAGTATTAAAGAATAAACAAGATAACAAATACAAAACATGTTAGTATCAAACATTAAAGTCCATATTAAGT
>NW_011500000.1:301871-319796 GCF_000495115.2 Populus euphratica
TAGACATTTACCACAAATTATAGGTATCTTATATTATTAGATATATTATTATAAAACATGCTTTAGTTAAGGAGTTATTGATACTTCAAGTGCAAAATGATGATATAAAACCTTAATAAAAATCCACTTTTAAGTACTAATCAATGACTTCTTTTTTATCTGTTTATTTATTGATAATAAAAATGCCTTGAATTGGCATGAATATGTTATGTCATTGTTACTTTTATTAGCTTTGATTTTGATACAGTATTACAACTGTCTTTCTCAAATTAATCAAGCTTTAAGTATTTAATTATTGGGTAACATGCTATGGTACTTCTTGTTTTTATATTATTACTTCCGAAAAGTTTTTAGATTAGCTGCATCATATTTATCATATAATTTTTTTAAACTATGATAATTTATGACATAATTACTAATATGATAGCATTGGCTTCGCAAAATTTCCCAGGAGGACCATGACATTCACCTTTTTTATTATGCAGGATTGCTAGGCTTATAATAGAATGCATGTTGATGCAGTTATTAGAAAAGGCTACATCTTTTCATCTCTTTTATATAAAACGAAATTTGAAAGCACTTGTCCATTTTTATTTGTTGAACCATGAAACTTTTGTGTTAGTGTTTCTATAGATGGATCTATTAATGTGCTCTAGTAATAAGCAGTACTATTCTATATATTTTGTCTTTTATTTATATCAAAACTTTCATCACACAATGAAAATGATAAACCTTATTTTAAAATTAGAAAAGCATATTAATTACTTTAGTCTTAGAAGATTTTTTTTCCCACTATTATTAGTTAATGTTCTTTATAAATATCTATAATGTAGTGCGAATAATCTAACTAGTTAGTTTATAAAAAAAAATCATTTATTAATGTTACATCATAGACAAATTAACTTTTTTTTTAAAAAAAAATATTTAAGCATTATAACATGTTTTCAAGAAGAAAAAAATAAAAATCATGTGGGATTTACCTTATGTGAATCCCATCGACTTAACAAGTTCAAAAATAATTTTAACAACTAGAAAAAATATAATTTGATCAAAAATATTTTAAGATAATATTTTAAAAAAAATATTAAAACGACAACATATTGGATTGACCTAAGTCAACCCAGGTTAACATGTAAAATTTACGACCAAAGTCATAAGATTATGATAATCTCATAGAAAGCAAATAAAAAATATATTAAAGCATAATTCTCAATCAACCCAATATGAAAAAATAAAATTTTAAAAAATCAATTAAAAAGTATAAAAAAGATTTGAGTCAACCTAGATTAACTTACTAAATCTAAATTATGAGATCAAACTAACCTTATAGAAAACAAATTATGAATCTCAATTCTCAATTAATCTAATGTTAAATGATAAAATTAAAAAAATAACCTATTAAACTCATGACTTAGGTAATGAGACTGAGATAATCTCGTAAAAAATAAATTAAAATAAATTTTAAATAAAATTTAATTCCTAATTAACCAAAAAATTGAAAAAAAAAACCTTAATAAAAAACAAAAAAATTAATCAAGTTAACTTGCAAAACCAGCTATTCGAATTATAAGACTAAGATAACTCAAGAAAAATAAATTAAAATAAATAATAAATCTAATATTAAAAGATAAAATTATTAAAAAAATACTAAATTTAATATTAAAAAAATTTGAAGAGGAACAATGATTTCCTCTCTTTTAATTTTTGTTTTAGTTAACAACTATTATTCTTTGCCACATGGTTTAGTAATGGTGATGATGTATATAGTTGTTTTAATTTTAAATGTAATCCTAATGTAAATTGGGTAGGGTAAAGTTAAGGAAATATGATTGTTATTTTTATAGTTTATTTTTTAAAATAGTTTTTATTTATAAATATATTAAAATAATATATTTTTTATTTTTAATATTAGTATATTAAAAAAATTCAAAAACATTAAAAAAATTAATTTAAAATTTAAAATATCTGGGCCACAGACAAGGGCTTAAACGGAAAGCCACAATCAAAGAAAGTGGCACCACTTAGAAGAAAATGACCATAATGCACCTGTCAAATAAAAAACTATTGATCGACCATGCATTTTGAAACCATGAAGGGGATCCATCTCCCCGCTATTAATCAAGAACTTAAATCTGTGAAATCGATAAACGTATTGTGCAGTGGTAGAGCTAGAACATTTTAAATAAAAAGATAAATTAATTAATAAATATTATATTATATAGATATATATATTGAAAATTAATTTAAAAATACTTTCAAATAAAAAAAATTATATTATAATTATTTCTTTAAGTTTTCATAATAACAAAATACAGTTCAATTACATAATAATTATAAATTATTCATATAAAATTTATAATAAAATTCATATTAATCCATCAAAACTCAAAACTCATTTCACACTCTATTACCATGCAGCATGCTATACATAATATTAAGATCAGAATTAATAATTTAAATTTATCATGATAAATCATTTTCAATCTTTATTCACTAACAACAATGAAAATATTTGCTTGTTCATCACATGAAATTTTTTAATTCCATATCATAACCAATTCAAATAAAAATAATATAACCTTTAATTAATTCAAAACAATCAAATCAACATCTATTATTTAAAAACAATTTAAAACAATAAAAAAAATTAAGGGAGCAATTGCCCCCTTAATCTCCTATGTGGCTCTGGTGTTGTGTCGCAACATGTGTTCATATTTTTCAGCAAGAGAGCTGCTATACCAGATATTGAACCTGACTCAACACATGAACTACTAGCTGTTGCTTGAAACATAGCTCTCAATATATTTTTAATAAATTCCTACCAGTAGTGCTCACAAAAGCATGCAGATACTGAAATCAAAACCACCAAACTGACAAGAAAACCACAATTGGTGAAACCAGAATTGAATTTATAGATCCAAACCAGGATTCATGAGTTTCCACAAGTATCATTTTTTTTCTTTTTAAAGAAAGGAAAAACCAATCAAGCAATTCTCACCACTGTCATCCACAGTCACAACAATTTACCAACCACCAGACACTCATCTAGCACAAACTCTTTGAGGAACAATTCCACCAATTCCACCAACCCAAAACCCATATCAACCCGACCACTTTATGACTCCACCACCTGAATGGAGAGGATGAAGTGGAGGAGAGTGGCGACATGATCAAGTTTGCTAGAAAAACACTAAATGAATCCAATGGTGGGTTGTTTGTTCTATGAAGGAACTGGGGGTTTTCAAGGAGAGTTTTGAAGGAAAGGAAGTCTTTTTTTGATCTGGGTTTAAAGGAAAGATGGATTTTGGTGTATGTGGATTTTGATGCGTTTGTAGTCTGCAAGGGATAGATGTTTTGCCAAACAATTAGCAAATTCAGCCATCTGATTCACCTCCTCACCTCCTAATTTTTCACTCAAGTTAAATTAATGCCGTTTCACCTATCAAAGGGTGTTTACAGCAATTCCAAGAAACATATCTTAAAAGGAACCCCAGATTAAAAGAAAAACCAATTCGCTTAGCTTCCTTGATGCACATTCAAGGACCCAATATCTTCAAAATATTTTTCTCATTACAACTAGAGATCTGATAAGAAGACCTTCAGTAGAAGTTTGATAACGTTTTGAGTTCTATTAATGCTCCAAGTGAAACACATACTCTGTCAAGCGCTGTAGTTTACTGGAATCCAGTTTCTGCTCTGTTTTAACAGGCTGCTTTTTCACAATTAGCATTCGAGAATCAGGATCCACAACCCAACCTTGCTGCAAGACATCTGCATATGATAACAAGAATCTCATTAGCAGCACAGCATGTATGCAAGCATTAGATACATACAACAATCTAACATATAGTGTGCATGTATGCACAGCCAGCAACGTTTTTAGAGTCGGGTTTAGAGTTTTGATTTTCTTATCAGAATCCATACCAGGAGTTTTGGAGAAAGGCCAACTTGGCTTTCCAGTCTAGTTATCGATAGATAGATAGATAGCTAGCTCCACGCATACATACATAGAGTCTGGACTGTGTCCAAGTTTATTATGCTAAAAAGCCAATGGTAAATGACAAAAGGTCTAACCTTTTATGTCATATCCTAAGCTCTTAGCATGTTAGAGTAATCAAATTCTATTCCTGTTGGAACTACATGAGAATCAACTAACTCCTAAACTACTCAGGACAGATGTTTTGCTTGAAATGTTGTTTCCACAAACTTAAACCATCGCCATATATAGGGAAGGGCCATTGGAGCATCAACCATAACCATCAGCACACTATGAGACTTTAAAATCAATCTCACTATCAAGATACCATGAATCATGAACATACCCACACCTTCCAATGAAATTCCCAGTTAGACAGTTAGCATAGTGTTTTCAGTTCTCTCCATTCCGAAATAAAACCGCTTTTCTGCTGTACTCACGCTTTTTGACATTACAAGAGACCCAGAGTTCTGTAATCAAGTGCTAATCTGAAAACCATAAAGCTGTTGGCTCCCAATCACAGATCTGGCAAAGTTCATCCCCTTTTTTTAATCAGTAACTAAACCCAGAGTTCATCCTTTTCTGCTGTACTCGCCCTTTTTTCCCTTACAAGAGACCCAGAGTTCTTTCATTAAGTGCTAATCTGAAAACCATAAAGCATTAGGCTCCCAATCACAGATCTGGAGGAGTTCGTCCCCTTTTTTTCAAACGTTAACTAAACCTCCCGTGGAAAAGCTTTCTTGGTTGGGTGCTTGCTTTAAAGATGGTTGGGTCATCCTTCAATATTCCCCTGGTGTTTCTAGTCAGAGACTGATTCATGCTTTCCAATCATCATCACCAACACAGAACCATGCCACAAATCACACAAGTGTATGGTTGGTGACAACAGAAGATAACTCAACCCGTTACTGTTGAGAGAATTAAGCACATCTTAGATTCATTTTATTGCACTTTTATTTCGTTTTTATCATTGGGCTTAGTTTTATTCTATGTTGAACTTCATCTTATTTTGTTGGATCTTTAGCCCAATTGTTGATTGTGATTTTACCGAGACTTTTTATATGTAACTTTTTTTCTACATGTTAGACATCTTTGATAAATTAAAAAAAAAAACTTGCAGATTTCTCCTCCCTTTCCCTTCTCTTCTTCTGCTCCTATTTTTCAATTCAATGTTATCCTGCATCAACTATGGTATCATAGTAGATTTTTAGTTGTTCTAACAATGAAACAATTCTAAACATCCTCTCTCGATCTCTACCAAATTGTCCAACCGCCTCTCCAACATTAAATATTCATTGAACCAAGACTACTCCAACACACACCATCAACAAACCCAAAATCAGCCACCACCTCTCTGCCAAACAATAAAACCACCCTCACACCCACCAAACATCTGTTGCCATCAACTTCACTTCACACCACCATCAATAACATAACTCATTTGAAACCTATACCAAATTACCATAACAGCACATCAACTAAATAAATAAAAATTCTTTTAAAAGCCAAAAATCGAGTAGCAGCCCCTAAAAACATAGAAATCCATACTTTCATCCTCTCTTCCATGTGATTTCATATGCAAAACAAAGTCCATTAAAGTCAACCACGTATTCTTAATTCAAACCCACAAATGTATCTCTCTTGTAAAGCTAAGCATACCTATATTCTTAACATTTTTTTTACTAAAATATTTTGAAAAGCTAAAGTCTAACAGAATCAGCCAGTGGTATTTTAATTAAAAAAAAATCCAAAGAAGTGGCATTAGTGCCAATAAAAGAAAAAGGTCACGGTAAAAAAAAAATCACATCATCATAGCCAAAACACCACCATGACAACGCCACTACATTAACAACTTGCATGATTCAACTGATCTATCACTACTATTAAGCATCCTGGTCGGTAAATCACTCAACCCTTTGATTCGTTGAATTTTATTTCTCTGGTATTGCAATTGTAATGGCAGTTTGATATAGATTTAAAGTAGGTTGGGTTTTCGATGATGGCGTGAAAAGAAGTTGGATGTACTGGAGGTTTGCTGATTTGGTGGATTGATTGGTGTGGGGGCAATTGTATTGTTGGGCAGCAGGGTGGTGGCTGGTGTTGGGTTTGTTGAAGGTTCAATGTTGATGTTGATGTTGATGTTGATGTGGGTGTTGGAGAGGTATTGTTGGTTTAGTTTTGGGCAGCGTTTGGTTCTATGAATATTTAATGTTAGAGTGTGGGACAACATTAAATTGAAGAGGAGAAGAAGAAAATGAGCAAAAGAAAAGAAAGGGAAGAGAGGAGAGGGGAGGAGGCTGCAAGGTTTTCTTAATTCATCAAAGTTATCTAACATGTAGAAAAGTTACAAATAGTCTCAATCAAACCTCAATCACAGCCAACAATTAGGCTAAAGGCCAACTAAAATTCAATGAAGTTCAACATAACATAAAATTAAGCCAAATAACAAAAACCTAAATAAAAATACAATAAAATGGACTAGGATGTGCTCAATTTTTCAACCAAAGAGTGATGGGTTAGGCTATCCTTTGTTGTCTTCAACCATACATGTGGGTGATTTGTAACACGAGACTACTGTCCCACCAATAAATTATGAATATATCCGCACCTTCCAATTAAGGTCACAGTTAGAAAGTTAGTATGTAGTTTTCAGTTCTTCCCATTTAGAAATAAAACCACTCTACTGTTGTACTCACCCTTCCTGACACTATAAGAGGCCCAAGGTTCTATCATTAAATGCCAATCTAAAAACCATAAAGCCATTGTCTCCCAATCAAAGATTTGGATAAGTTCATCTTTTTTTTTTGTTTTTTTGAAATGTTAACTAACCTCCCATGGGGTACTTGCTTTAAAGATAGTTGGTCATCCTTCAAAATTCACCTAGTCATTTCTAGTCAAACACTGTTTCATGCTTGTCAACTTTTATTTGGACCAAGACTAACAAATGCTTTTAGATTTGGTGTTCATTAATTGTAATAAGAATGTCTAAACTAAATCCCCCGAGTCACTAAACATCAAGATTGAGAGTGAGGATTGAGTATCAAAATCTTACAACTTGTGGCATCATCTTCATTCATTCCTAGAAAAAGAGCTGTATCTTGGATGCTTATAGTTGAATAAGCAGAAAGCAAAAGCTGAAACATCCTCTTGGTGTAAACCTCTGAAACAAAAGTTGTTTACCATGTTATGATAAAACATAAAAAACAATAGCAAATAAACTGGTTGATAACTTCCAAACAAAACAAATCCAGTACATCCAAGGACAGTTTTTTACAATGAATTAAAGAAGATGAATATATTTTGAAGTCTAGATTGTAGCAGTTCCATAGTTTGGCCATGTTATTTCCATTAAAAAGGGGAGTTTGATTGCAGAAACAATTGCTTCAAAGCATCTATCTTTTTAAATCGCATCACAAGTATGAGTAATTACTACTTTTACAGTTCCTTATTTTTGCATTTGCAAGTGCATACAAATATTTCAATTAAATTTACTAACATCATAGACTACCCGTGAACACAAGCATACCATGTTTCTAACCATTTAAGAAAAAATGAAAAACAAAGAGCATCCTTTTCTTTTTTCACCTAAACGATAGGAAACCTTTTTTTGGGTGTCTTCCTAGATAAAATACGCTGAAAAATGAAAGTTCAACAATGTCATCATATGTGATGGAATTGTTTGCTGTACAGCATCTAATGCTAATAAATGCAACTCGTGGAACATGTTACTAACTACATCTGTTTTTTCAACGTTTTCCATCAAAGACAAATCATTATACTAATTTTTTTTTTTTTAATCCTGACCAGTTAAATTTACAAGTTGTAATCCTTGTGCAACAACTTGCCATCATTGTGCCGGACAAGGACATGAATTGAACACCACATCAGCAGATGCTTTATCGAGACATGATACTAAAGTTTCATTATTGTATCTCATAACATTATTAGTTTGAAATGATAAGATCATCCTTAGCCACACCTTTCCAGTTAGGAAACCTGTCCACAGCTAACATGCTGATCCAACAATGTTTAAACTTTTGATCATGCCAATCAAAGTTCATCAATGCACACCAAATAAATGTAAGAACTGAAAGAACATTAAAACATGCAATTGTGGGCTCTGAACAAACACATTTGCTTCTCCAATACAAGGTTTTTTTTTTTTTTCCTTTTCTCATGGTGTTTCTTGATGACAAATCCATGATCAATTAAATGAAACTCGCAAGGCCAGTATTGACCACACTTATTCTCATCATTTCTCCCAGAGGTTCATAATTCTCAAGGAACGGCAAGAAACAAAATCAACAACCAAACTCTTATAACAGAAGATAATTATTGAGTCAACACAGCACTTGCTATCTATTTTCACGGAATTGCACAGCAATCTTACAAACTAAAAAGAATCTATCCCTTTCCAATACCGGGCGGCCTAGAACTCTGATAGCAATTTGGCTAAGTAAACAAACAATATAAAGAACCGAAAGCTAAACCTTTCATCCTGATAGAGAGGTGATCCCGCCTCATAACTAAACTAATGTTAGTTAGTTAGTTAGTTCAAATTAGCATTCATAAAAATATAATTCAACTACGGAAAAAAAAACTTGCCTGAGAACGCATCAACAAGAGGTTGAATTTGTTGAGACCAATCAAAAGCACGAATGGCCTCATGCACGGCTGCATAGTCACGCGTCCATAACCTCTGACCAATTCCCCAAACTGCAACAACTTCTGGTTGCCTCTCTTTCACCGCAGCAGGTATGGATTTCCACAGAAATCTTGCGCTGTTACTGTTTTTTTAAATCAAATTAATTAATAATTAAACCATAAATTTCATATCCAAACTAAAAAGAAAAGGAAAGAAAATCATACGTATCATTGACATAAATATGGGCAAGAAGATGAATAGCAAAAGGCCACTCCTCCTCAAACGGAACCCCCTCCATCTCTGCTGCACCCTGATCAATTTAATTAAGAGTTTATTTTAATTTACAAAATAAGAAAAGCAAAAACAAAAATTAAAAACGAAAACCTTGAGCATGAGTTCATCACAGATATCAGCGATCTTTCCGTACGATTTGGAAGCTAAGGCGTCCGTGAGCGGACTGAAATCCATTGCTGCAGCTTCTTCCGACACCTACAACTACCACTACGGATTATTTTCTTTCCCACTCTTCACTAATATTATTTGAGCGCAGAGAGAGGACCTCTCGTGGGGTGGCTAAAACCCTAAAATTAAATTAAATTATTAAACATAAATTAATGATCATTCCCCATAAAACATTATTAATTTTAATATTGTTTTTTATTTAATTTAAACTTAATTTTTTATTTAAATTTTTTTAATTTTATCTTGTCACATAATTATTTTTAAAAATTATATTTTATAGTTTTTATTCAATTTTTTTCAATTAAATCATATATCAATCTCATGAAATTATTTTTTTCTTAATTTAAATTTTTAACATAAAAATAATATTTTTATTTTTTTATTATTTATTTTTATGAATTTATTTTGATTTCATAATTAAATTTAAAAAATACTATTTATTATAATAATATATTTTTTTAATTTAACCCTTTAATAATATAATAATATATTTTTTTAATTTAACCCTTTAACAATATAAGTTTATAAATAGAAATGAAAATCATATTTATACAGTTCAATTAAAATAGACATTGTCCTAGTGTCGGTACATTAAGTTCTAGTTTCTTGAATAAAAATTTTTAATTTTATCATTTAATTTTAAATTATTTTTATCTTTTATCTTTTTTAATTTTTTTATATTAGATTATATAAAATTTTTATATGTTTTCATTTTAATATTTAACATTAAAATGTTGAAAGTATAGGTTTATATTTTTTTTAATTTATTTTTTTATGAATTTATCCCAGAACAAGATAAAACATTATTCATTAAAATATTATTTTTAAGCTATTTTCAATTTAATGTTTAATAATTTAATTTTTTTATTTAATTATATTTTTAATTATATTTTTTAATATTATATTATTTTAGAAATTATGTTTCCTAGTTTTTTTTAATTCCCTTTCTATTAGTTTATAAACCAATCTCATAAAATTATTTTTTCCCTCAATTTCAACATTAAATTTGTTGAAAGTGAGGTTTCATATATATATATTTTTATAAATTTATATTGATATCATGATATAAGTCGATAAAATATCATTTATTAGAATAATTTTTCGTTTTGCTTTTTTTTTTTGGTTTTTTTTTAATTTAACCATTCAATAACCCAATTAACCATTCAATAACCCAATATTTTTTTAATTTATTTTTTTTTAATTTTATTCTTCAATATTAAATTGTTTTCAATTTTTAATTTTATTTTTCAATATTAAATTGTTTTCAGAATTGTGCTTTATAGTTTTTTTTTATAGGTTTATATAGCAGTCTCATGGAATTAATTTTTTTTATTGATTCAACCTTTAACATTAAATTTGTTAAAAGTGGGGTTTCCATATGTTTTTTCGAATGGATTTTTATGAATTTATCTTTATCTCATAACTTAAGTCGTAGATTTAATAGATTACTTGGCTGAACTTGAATCATTTTTTTTTATCTTTTTAAATTGATTATTTTTTATTTTATCATTTAATATTAGTTTGATTAGAAATTAGGCTTTGTGAAATTTTTTTTTTTTTGTAAAGTTATCCTAATCCAATAACCCGAATTGTAAGTTTAACAAGTTTACCACGATTGACGCTATTTTATTTTTTTATCCTTCTTTAATGGATTAGTTTTTAATTGGGCTTTGTTTTTTTTTAATTTGTTTTTCTTAGGATTATCTCAATAAGGTTGACTTAAATAATGAGTTTAGCATGTTAATCGAGGATAACTCAACTCATTTATTTTTTTTATCATTTTATAATTAATTTATTTTTCAATTTAATCCTCCAACAACTCAATCTTCTTCTTTTTTTTTTATATAATTTTTAATTTTATCTTTTAATATTAGGTTGTTTGAGAATTATGTATCATAATTGTTTTAAAATTTTTTTATGTGGAATTACACCAATCCCATGATTTTAGTATTTTTTTTATTTCAACCTTCAATATTGAATTTGTTGCAAATGAAGCTTCGCAAAATTTTTTATTTGTTTTTTATGAAATTATCCCGGTCTCATGACTTGGATGAAAATTTTAATAAGTTAACCTATGTTAATTTGAGTTGTTTTTTGATCATTTTTTTCAATTTCATCTTTTTATCATTGGATTGGTTGGAAAATTAGGCTTCAAGCTTGTTAGGGAGTGTGGTTGCGGTTGCTTTTCAAAATATTTTTCATTCAGAAATACATTAAAATAATTTTTTTAAAAAAAATTATTTTTGATATCAGTATATCAAAACGATCTGAAAATACAAAAAAAAATATTAATTTAAAGAAAAATAAAAAATTTAAAAATATAATTTTTTTTCAAAAGTACTTGTTAAACGCAAAAACAAACATAACTTATTATTATTGCTTTTTATGAGGACATATTGATCTAATGATCAAAGTTGCTAATATGACAAGTTAATTTCAGTTTACTCCATTCATTTTTTTAGATGTGTTTTTAATTGAATATTTTTTTAATTAAGCTTCATAGGTTTTTTTTTTTAATTCCCTTACAAGGGTTATCTCGATCTGGCTGACTCAAGTATCAAGTTTGATAGGTTAACCTAAGATGATTCAATTCTTTAGTTTTTGTTATTTTTTATTTGAATATTTGTTCTTTCAATTTTACCATTCAACAACTCAATCTTATTTTTTTTATTTATTTTTTAAATTTCACATTTGAATATTAGGTTATTTGGGTACTGAGTTTCATAATTTTTTTTTCAATTTGCTTTCTGTGAAGTTATACTGGTTTTATGGATTTAGTTTTTTTTTATTTCAACCTTTAATATTGAATTTGTTGGAAATGGAGTTTTATAATTTTTTTATTTGTTTTTTATAAAGTTATCTCAGTCTCATGATCAAGATAATGAGTTTAACGGGTTAGTCCAGGTTAATTTAGGTTTTTTCTTTTGTTCTTTTTTAATTTATTTTTTATTTTATCCTTTAATATTGCATTGGTTGGAAATTTGGTTTTGTAATTCTTTCTCAATTTTTTTCTATAGAATTTTCTTGATCTCATGATCCGGGTTACGAGTTTAATAGGTTAAATTGGTTAACTCTAGTAGTTTTTTTTCTTTTTTAATTTAATGTTTTTTTTTTCAATTTTATCATTAAATATTGAGTTGATTAAGAATTGATTTTTACAATTGATTTTATTTTTCTTTCTATAGGGTTATCACAATCTCATGATCCAAATAGTTGATTTAACAAGTTAAATTAGGTCAATCCAATATGTCGTTGTCTCAATATTTAAAAAAAAAAAATCCAATATGTTTTTTAATAAATATTTTTTGAAAACAATATTGTCCAATATGCATCATATATTTCAGTTCATGTCTATTGTTTTTTTATTATAAAACACTTCAGTAATGCTTGAATATTTTTTCATGCAAAAATAAATCTAATTCGACCCGCAATGTAATACGTGCTAATGATTTAGTACTTATATTATATATGTTCTGTTTATTTATTTATTTATTTATGTGAAAATATATGGATTATGAATACTTGTCATCATGTTTTATCAAGAAAGATCAAATAATTTTACCAAAACTTTATCACAATAATTATTTGTTAATATCTCTTACTAATACATATAAATGAAAATTCTTTTTAACACTCAATACAAAGTTTATATTTGAATAATAATACATATCTATTTGATAAGGTAGTATAGGGTGTTTTTTAAAAGTTCTTTCTAATAAAAAATATATCAAAATAATATTTTTTTCAGATTATTTTTAGTTGCAGTATCATCACATTAAAACTATGAAAAAACATTTAAAATAGTGTTTTTTTTTCAAGTAAAAAACATTTTAAAAAACAGAGGTACTACAATATTAAAAGATACTAATTAGTTTGATTCCCTACACTACAATGTGGGATAAAGCTTTTTTTTTTGTCAATAAAAAAAAGATGTTGGTGTTATTGATATTTTTTATTATAAAGAATTTTTTTACTACAAACTAAAAGTTTATATGTATGTTCAATAAAATTAATCAAAAGGCTATATATAAAACTAATCTATTGATTACAACCAAATATTGAGTGAGGAAGATAAGATAAAAATATTATTTATTAGAGAAAAAAGGACCAAATATTTGTTTTAGTTTTGAAATTGGCTCTCAAGAGTTTTAATTGATTTAAATTAATTTAAATAAATTTTATTTTATCAATTTATGCATTACATTAATATCAAAATTTATTTTTAACATTACAAGTGTCTTCTATAAAATCAATCGAAACAAAACACCATATCTAATCACAAGTCAAATTTATTGTGAAAAGATTAAATTATAAATAAAAAAAATTCAAGTTATAAAAAAAATAAAAGAAAATAAAATCAATTGAAACAAAACACCATATCCAATCACAAGTCAAACTTATTATGAAAAGATTAAATTATAAATAAAAAAATTCAAATTATAAAAAAATAAAGTAATTTTTTTATAAGTAATTATTACAACCCACAATCTAAATTGTGTTATTCTCTTATATTGCATTTCCATCATTTTGTTAAATATTTCTTATATCTCACATTGTTTAACGTGTTCATAATTTCAAAATCATTTTATGATTTATCAAGAATTGATTTTGTAAAACCATATTACACTTATTAAATAGAATTCCAAGGTCTCAAAAAATGATAAAAAGAATGTAAATGAAAAAAAGTTGATATTTTTTTGAATGGAAAGTAAAAGGATTTGCTTATAAAAAAGGACTTGCATTAAAAAATTTTATGTTGAGGTGATCTCTTATTTACAATTTTTTCTCATATCCAACACATTTATATTAAAAAATAAATAAAAATGGTAATTTGTTTTTTAAAAATATCTATTATTAACAATATTTTATTATTATCTTATTTACTAATATATGTGGCGTCATATGTAGTGCAAGATAGAAATGAAGGTTTTTTAAACCCTGGAGCTAAATTATATAGAAAAGTTTATTTTGATAAAATCTGAATAACATCAATAATAATCTCGTAATCTATAATGAAAAATAACATAAGACCAAGTTCAACTAGCTAATTAAAACTAAATCAAATAAAAATTCCAAAACCTAAATAAAAAAGGAATAATAAAATAAATAAAGATTCTAAAACAACATCTTGTGTGAGCCCAATATAAATATAATCTCAGCATTAGTTAATCATTGAAAAAATTTCAATTTAATCCAATCATTTAATTCAAAATTATGTTTACTTGCATGGAAAAGCTCATTTGATATACTTCATACTAATCTCATATCGATATATTGGTACTTAAATTATGCATGCCTAAATTCTAATGATAGAAAATTAGGTTGGGTATGATAATTACTGCCTTTCATTTGAAAATATATTAAAATAATATTTTTTAAATTGTTTTTATATCAACATATTAAAATCATTAGAAGTACTAAAAAACATTAATTTGATGTTTTTTCAAGCTATTTTTTTAAAAAATATATAAAAACATAAGTAAAAACAGTTTTAAACACTCCCTTCCTTTAATGAGAAATAATTACTTAGTTATGATAATTCTTAAAAAAAACTTTTTTAAAAAACAATTACACCTCCCAAAGATGAAATCCTTGGAGCATGAGTTTACAATAATACACATGATCCTTTACTTGATTTCCTTTATTCATTTAATAAAATAAAAAGAAAAGAATTTATTAAATAATAATAAATAATAGTCACTAATCTTTTATTGTACACCAAAACAAAAATCATTATAAGCTGGAATAATAAAATAATAATTTTACCTTTCACATAAGAAAATCACTAAACTTGTTATTAGAGGCAAAATCATATTTTCATGGGGTACATTTTTGTTTTTAGAGATAAAATAGTCTTTTTCATGTAATACATTTGTTATTGTTATATTGATAAGGGATAAATTAATATTTTTACATCTTGAATATACATTGAAATGACTTAAATATTGTTAAAAAAATAAAAAGAAATCAAAATTAGAGTCTAAGGGCTTTTCAATCATTTAAAGATTTGGTTGCACAATATAATAACTAAATTGCCTTTAAATAAATTAAATTGATATCCAAGGGCATTTATATATTTTCATCCTGGTTTTTTTAATTATCATCAATTTAAATGAGAGGCTATTCTCATTAAAAAAAATAAAAGTGGCGAAGTATCGGTTGTCCTCAAATGAATTTTTTTTTTGTATTTTCTCTCTCTTCACTTTGGATTTCACGCTACCCTTTCAGAAATCAAATATGTTTTGTGATTTTGTATTTGCATCAATTTTTATCCTTATTATTACTATTTTTTATTTTAATATTTTTTTAAATTTAATTTATTTTTTAATTTTTTCCCTTAATATTTTATTTCATTCAAGTTGGTTCTCATTCTTTTAATTACTATTTTTTATTTTTTTATTCAAGTTGGTCTTCATTCTTTTAATTACTATTTTTTATTTTTTTATTCAAATTGGTCCTCATTCTTTTGATTGCTATTTTTTTCTTGATTTTTTTTTTCAATTTCATTCGTAAACATTTTATTTCATTTATTTTTTTATCCATATTCGATCCTTATTCTTTTTATCTTTTTTTTATTTCATTTATTTTTTTATCCATATTTGATCCTTATTCTTTTTATCTTTTTTTATTTATTTCTTAATTTCATGCCTTACCATTTTATTTCATTTAATTTTTATATCCAAGTTGGTCATTATTCTTTTGATTGCTATTTTAAAAAAATAATTTAGATGATTAAGAATTTTACTTTGTAATTTTTTAATAATTGCCTTTAATAGGGGATTCTTGGCCTCATTATCTTATAATGGTGTGGATAGTAAAAGTGATAACATTCAGGTGAATGAAATGGATGTTAATAACATTTTAATGTATTTTAAAAAGAATGTTAAAGAATTTCAGTGAGAAAGAAAAGTCTTACAAAAAATCTTGAAAGTTTCTCAAATTTTATAGCTAAATTTATTAAAACACAATTGAGAAATTCAAAGGTAACCAAAGATGTTGATTTTTTTTTTTTTAAGTATATGAGGTTCTTAAAAGAAAAGATAAAGAATATGGAACTACAAAGAAAAAAAAGCATGATAAAATCATAGCAAAAATTAAAACAAGATCATAAAATTTTGTTATTTGCTAGTACTAATGTCACAAGAGAATTGTAGTTTGTAAGTAGAGAATGAGCTATTAGAACTAAGCCATATTCCTAAGCTTGAAAAGTTGAACATAATTTAATTCAAGAAGCAAGTGATGCAACTATATCATTTAATAGTTTCATCCATATTTAACTAGTGTTTTGTCTATGTTTTACATATGAAATGCCTTAATATTTTTTATTTTATGTTTTGAAGGCACGTCTGGATAAAAGATGCAAAAAGAAGTAAATTGGAGGTAATTCACAGATTTGACCTTCAGTCGATATTTTATGCAGAGAGTGAGCTCTAGAGGTTAAAATGAAGTGATTCTAGTGGAATTAAAAAGCTGACGTCCACCTTTCTAAACATCTAAAGCAAGAAAATAAAATAAGAAAGAGCATGGAAATCGTAGCCTTTAAAGTCAAATTTTGCATTCTGCCAGTGTTGACCTTCGAC
Organism: Populus euphratica; assembly: GCF_000495115.2. Taxonomy (NCBI): domain Eukaryota; kingdom Viridiplantae; phylum Streptophyta; class Magnoliopsida; order Malpighiales; family Salicaceae; genus Populus; species Populus euphratica. The sequence goes on from NW_011500000.1 coordinate 318,535, forward strand.
CATTCTAACTTGACTATCTGGATCTACAGAAGTTTAATTTATACAAACTTATTTTTTTTGGATTCTTGACTCAAATTTCTATAAATGCTCTAAATTTCAGCAAAAAATAATGTTATATAAGAGAGATATGATTTTTTAAAAATAACATTTAAATTCTGCCAACAAACAAGTTTCATGAAGAAACGAGTCCAAATTATGTTCTGAAGCATTTAAACAGATATCCAAATTTTTATTTCAGCAATTTAGCTCCTCTAAGTCAAAACTTGGAGATTTCATGCAGGGCTATCTTTCCTTTTTGAGGAAAATAGTTATTGAAGTGCTTAAATATAAACAGTCTTTCTAAGGGAGGACCTATTTGTAAAATAGAGACTAAGGTTTCCTAAGATATAAAAATAATGAGAGAAAAGAAGGGGGAACCACCCAAGAAGAGAAAATCACCCCCTCTCCTTTAAAAAACTCAAAATTATGCATTCTTCCTTCCTTTTGATTAGTTGTTCAACAAACATGCAAGGCTAAATACTTTTTGTTGGTTACAAAGACATAGAAATCTTTAGATTTTAAGAACTGTGAGATTTATTTTACCTTTTATTTTTTAGTTTATATGATGAATATGTTTGTTCTCTTATGCTTTTTTTTTATGATTGTTTATTTTAATTGCTAAAGTGAATGGTGCGATGTCGTGGTCGTATAAATTAATTACCCTAGCTTAAAACACAACACACAAGATAGTATAGAGCAAGCAAGGGGTCGATCCCACAAGGAAGATTTAGTTCAGATTTTTATGCTATACGTTATGCAATTGGGGGGTTTTGATTTGTGATGATCTAAACTATGGAAGAAATTAAACTAACAAACAAAATCAATTGAAATCGAAATTTATCAAGAAAACAAACCTTGGTTGCAAGCACACATCCACCAATGGAAATTAGAACCGATCCTTGAAACAAAACTACAATTTATATTCTGAATTTTTATCTTTTCTTAATGTTGATTAATTAACGGATCCGTCGTATAATTAACCCTAACCAACAAATAATCACAATGTCCGCATTAATGATTTAGTTCAATGGCAGCCCTAAGAACTAGATATTTGAGTGTTCTCCCTAAGTTTAATAATGTAGTTCCACCAATGTAGTTTCGCCAAAATTATCAAGCTTAGTTGACTCACAAGTTCATACATCACAACTCCGGTTTTGATATCAAACTTAGCAATAAATTGTTCACAATAATAACTTAGAGTTCCGCTCTAGCAATTATCAACA
>NW_011500000.1:320229-326267 GCF_000495115.2 Populus euphratica
GAACTCTAAGTTATTATTGTAAACAATCTATAACTAAGTTTGATATCAAAACCAGAGTTATGGTATGAACTTGTGAAGCAACTGAGTTTAATAATGGTGGCGGATCTACGTTATTAATCTTAGGGAGAACATTCAATCAAATCAAACATAGACTGCAGAGAATTATGTTTTCTTGATTAATTAACTTATCTAGTTCTAAAGGCTACCATTAAATTAAATTACTAGTGCAGACACTATAGTTGTTTGATGGTTAGGGTTAGTTATACGGCGGCATCGTTAACTAACCAATATTAAAAAGAAATAAATATTCAGAATATAAATTGATGTTTCGTTTCCATGATTAGTTCTAATTTCTGTAGGTGAATGTGCGCTTGCAATCAAGGTTTGTAATCTTAATAATTTTTTGATTTTATTTAATTTTCTTTAATAGTTTTCTAATTTCTTTTGCTTTAGACTATATAGCGTCTAAACCCCTCAAATTGCATATCATCTAACATAAAAATTTGACTTAAACTTTTCTTGTGGGATCGACTTCGTGCTTGCTCTATACTATCTTGTGTGTTGTATTTAAAGTTTGGGAAATTAATTTTGCAATCGCGATATAGCAACAACAAGTGAAGATAGTGCAAACAATATAGAGAACCGATAAAGGCTTGATGATAAAAAATATGCCAAGATAGCATAAAAGTTATCATTAGTTGCAATAAAAGCTTAAACTTTGTTTAAATAGATTGAGACTATAAGTAACATAATGATTGCAATGCTAGCATACTTGCAGAACAAATTTACAAAAATCACGCTTAAAAAAAACCATTAAAGAAAGCTTACTAATCTAAAATAAGTTTTGGGAGTTAGAGAGTGAAGGTGATCATTATAAAATTTATGCAAACAATTAGGACTCTAGACGATAAATTACCAACCTATAGAGGTAAAGTGAAAGTTAATTAAAATATAGTTTTCATCTTTAGAAGGCAATATGATGGTGAAACGTCAGGAAGTTGAATAACCTCTAATGTTTGCTTCACAATTAAAAACCTTTTTTTAAAAGATAAGTAGGATTGAAAAGCCTATTATAAATTCAGAGACAAGAGGTTTGGAACCATATAGTTTAGATAACTAGAGCAAGAATAAAAAAGCCCAAGATAGATAGAAAAGCTATGTTGATGATCAAAAGAGAATTTTAAAATTTAATATAGGTGATTAAGTATTCCTAGAGCTCATTCTCTAGAAGAATGTACTTTGATTCGGAAAGAAAAGGAGGTTGACACCAAGATATACGATATATCGGTCTATTTAAAGTTATAGAGAGGATTAGACTAATAGTCTATCGATTAATATTGCCATCCCATCAATCAAAGATGCATGATGTGTTTCATGTATCTCTGCTTTGGAAAGTTAAATTGAATTCATCTCAAATTCTACCACAAGTGCCAATAAAGATTCAAGAAGATCTAACACTACTGATTAGGCTAGTAAAGATTATTGATTAAGGTGAAAAGAAATTGTGAAATAAGGTTAAGCTCCTGGTAAACATAATATGGAGAAGTTGATGCAAAGCTCATGAGCTCTTGATCACATGACCCACACGCAAATAATACAACTCCTAAAACGCCAAGAAATTAGGTTCGGAAGTGTGACACATAAATTACCTTGAACCGAAGTACCAACATTTTATAATCTAAAACCCCCACCCATTAAATAGCAATTTACGAATGAGAAGTATAGGATGTCGTCATGAAGATAGTTGTTATTTGATAAGTCGATCAGTTCATTAAAAAACCACAGTAGGAGAGAAAACTCACCATCACACACTCACAAATAGAGATGCGAGAATATGAATTATTATCAAGAAAAAACATGAAACCAAACTTAGGTTATAAAGGTGTTTTTATATGTGTAATGACTTAAGCTAAACCCTAGAATACCTACGATGTGGATTTGTATAAGGCCCACTTACATTCAATCCCAAACCCTTAATTAAACAAGCCCAAATACTAATAATCAAGCTGAAAACATGGAAATAAAAATTAAAATAAAGGTTTGAAGCATGTTTCCCTAAATAACTAATAGAATAACATAAAAGAGTCTTATTTCTTAGACCAAATAGTCTCCTTAGTCGAATAATCCTTCCTTCTAGCTCTAGGATCAGTTGTCGACTTTAGGAATTTCAAATAAACAATTCTGATTGTTGTCGACTTTAGGAATTTCAAATAAACTAGGAGAATCAATTCTGACTTAGAAATCTTTGTTGTGCCTTTAGCTTTTCCTTGTAGAGCTTGGTTTTCTTGCTTTACTTGGATAAAAATAATAATTAATCCATCTTTAGTTTTCGACTTTATTAGTTTCCTTCATATAGTAGGGGAATCATTAGATAATCATTCTTTACTTAAGAAACAAATATGTCGTCCCTTAGTTTCCTTAGTGGACTAAAAAACCTTTTCTTTTCAATGCTAAGAATTCACTTTTATTAAGGATCTGATTTGGCTGAATTGTCTAGCATAAAAAGGAGAATAATTGCTAACTTTTAATCCTTATAATATTAGGAAATATTGCTCAAACAAGGTTGTTATAGGGCTAAATACATCATGTTCATGTTGCACATAGATTAGACCTGTTTTTGCATTTGGATTAAATGAATCAAAAGTTGTCCTTTAAGCTCCATTGGCACCATTTGCTCCCGTAAATCCATCTTGGCCTAAACATGCTAAACAAGACCATTAATGTGTCATAACCTGATTTTTACTTTTATTTTTTATTTTTTTAAATCCAAAAACAGTGATAAATAACAAAAAATAAAAAAATAAAATTTTGATGCACTTGCGTTGTTTTTGGTATTTTCAACATCTTAAAAAAAAAAGAATTTAAAATTTCTATTTTTAACATGTTCAATTTTTTAACAAATTCATTTAAAACAAATTGATATCTTTTAAGAAGTCAATGTTGACGTTGCATTTTTTAAAAAAATAAGAAAAATAAAAATTACAAAAAAATTTAAATAATGAGACCAAAAGTACAAAGAAAAAAAAAGAGACTAAAGTGATTTTGTGTTGCTTGGGCACTAAGCAATTAAGCAATTAAGAGGAAAAAGACAATTTGGTTTTGCTTATAAATGTGTGGTTTTACCACACACAAAATAGAACATATTTAAGGAGAGAATTAGTTAGGGAACAAAAAAAATCACCCACATACCAATACTCTCTCCCACGCTATCGAGCACACATATAACAAAAAAAGATGGATTTCTTTTTCCTATCCTAGCTCACCTGTAGCCCAATCTTCCTTACATGCTTTCTCTCTCTCTCTCTCTCTCTTTCCAAAAGCAACAAAAAACCTGTATCAGCCTTTATAACTAAACTAATGACAACTAACACCATTTCAATCTTTTATCCCCATTTTCTCCTTCATTAAAACAAACTTAACGCCCATTGCAGATCCAACCCTAACAACCTTCAACATCAGTCTTCCCTTTCTACTTAAATATCTAATAGACCAGCCTCCAACACCATCCCTTCCACCCGAGACCACTAGCTAACCTCACTCTACATTAACAACAGTTGTTCCTTACAAACCAATTTTAGCCTTTCCCTTTTCTCTCTCATCATGAACACAGTATAGTAGTGCCGATTAAGGTTGTTAAAATCACGATTCAACTCGTAAAATTGTATGATTTTATGAGTCAATATAGGCTAAACGTGCTAAATCATTCTTAAAACTTGGAAATAGGTAAAATCGGGTCAAAATAAGGCAAAATTGTTAAAATAAGGTGAAATCACATAAAAACGCGATTTCACACCTGATTTTACGCGTTTAACACAAAATAACAACTATGTGCCACTGTTTCGTCTAGCTCCAGGTGTCAAGCACGTACTCGCCTATTGGCTATTACACAGTCACATACAGAACAAAAGCAAACAATTAACACATTCTTTCTTCAATCTTCATCTTTCTTCATCGACTTTCACACAACACAACAAAGAAAAAAAATCAAAATCCCTTAGTCAATAACAGCTTTCTTCATCCTTATTCTTCTTCTCTCAGCAATTCAAGTTCCAATAATCAACCACTAGTCCACCACCAACAACCCTCTTTCTCACCAGCCACCGTGAGATTTAGATTTCAGACAACAACAACGGTAGCTCTCCAGTGATCCAGTCTCTACCAGCCATCGTAAGTTATTCGTTTTATCTTTTTTCACCTTTTGCAAATAGCATCATGATTTAGAGTCTAGAGTAATTTATTTGTAAAATTACAGACATGTCCATGTCCCCTATGTCATGGGTCTTTCACTGAATCCTAGTCACAGTGAATTTGCAAAGAACTGTGAATTTTACAATTTACATAACTTTTTGAATTTTTATTTTTTGATGGGCTAAGTTTCGATAACAAAAAACAAGTCTGTGAATTTGATGGGTTAGGTTTCGAAAACAAGTCTGTGAATTTTTTGATAACAGTGTTTGCTAACTGTTTGTGAATGCTTTAGTTAAGCACGTTTGATTGTTGTTTAGTAGTTTTTTGTTTTGTTAAATTTGTCTGTGAATTTGTTTTGATAACAGTGTTTCGATAACAAAGTCTGTTAAACAAGTCTGTGCATTTGTTTTGATAACAGTGTTTTGAACTTTTAATAACAATTTTTTTATTTATTTTGAATGTTATATAGATGGCAGAAACAAGTTTGTGCATTTGTTTATAGTGTTTTGGTTCACAATAGATAACTAGAGAGGAAAACACTTTGATAGAATGGTTTGATAGAAAACTGGGTTCTGATTTTGAAAATGGTTTACTTGTTTATTTTTCAGAGCTTACAGGACAGAGAGGAAAACACTACAAGCAACAAATAAATCATTTGGAGAAAAATGTAAGTCATGAGTTATAATGTTATATTCTATCATTCAGTGTTTTGAATTCAGTGTTTTGGTTACTGATTTTAATTAGTTTTTGAATTCAGTATCATGGTAATTCTTTTTTGATAGCTAGATGTCTAATTACAAAATTAATTACAATCATAAAATGTTTGGATTGATTATATGGTTGATTTGAGTTGATTATTGAATTGTTAAACTTATGACATCTAGAAAAAATGCTTCTGGTAATAGGCTTGATGTGGGATGGCAGCATGATATAGATGTTGATAACAATTCTAGAAAAGTTCTGTGTAAGTATTGTCAAAAAATTATTAGTGGAGGTATTTTTCGTTTCAAACAGTATTTGACTTGCACTCGTAAGAATATTAAGCCATGTCAGCAAGTACCGGAAAATGTTAAGCAGATGATTTTGGGTATTTTAGTGAAAAATCTAGAAGCAATTGAAAAGAAAAGAAAGGCCCATCAATATAGTGGAAACAATGATGATGATGATGAAATAAAAGATATTAGCTCCAAGGACAAATGAAAGAGAGTAGCTAGTGGGAGTAGAAGTATACAAACAACTCTAAATCAATTGCTAAAAAAAGATATTAGAGAAGAAGCATGTCAATAAATTGCTAGTTTTTTCTACACTAGTGCAATTCCATGTAATTGTGTAAAAAACCCTGAGTTTATTAAGGTACTTGAAATGATTGCAAAGCATGGGTCAGGTTTCAAGCCTCCATCCTACTATGAAATTAGAAAGAAGTATTTGAAGCAAGAAGTGGATCAAACAATGAAATTGCTTGAGGAGTACAAGCTAGAATGAAAAAAAAACAGGTTGTTCAATAATGTCTGATGGATGGACAGATAAAAAAAGACGTTATATTTGTAACTTTCTGGTTAATAGTCCTAAAAGGATTTTTTTTTTGTCATCTATGGATACTTCTAATATATCCAAGACTGCAGATAAGGTGTTTGAGATGTTAGATGCCATTATGGATAGGATTGGGGAGGAAAATGTTGTCCAAGTAGTCACCGATAATGTTGCAAATTATAAGGCAGGGGGACAATTATTGATGGAAAAAAGAAAGAGTTTGTTTTGGACACCATATGCTGCCCATTACATTGACTTGATATTAGAAGATTTTGAGAAGAAGTTAAAGGTTCATTAAGTAACTATTGCTAAGGGAAAGA
>NW_011500000.1:326754-334851 GCF_000495115.2 Populus euphratica
TTTTTTTTATTTTAAATGTTGAAATATTTGATAAAAATCTTATAAATTTAAATTGTTTATTGAGGTTCATACAAAACAAAGAAATCATTTGCACCAGAAAAAAATGAATGACTTGGTATTTGTAATGTGCAATCTGAAATTGAATGATAACCAAGTCAAAAAGCAAGCTGATGATTTTGGTGTAGAAGATGATCTTTCATTTGATGATGATTGGATAACCGAAGGAGAAAAACATTCAAACTTTGATTTCATTGGTGCTATTGACAGTGCAATACGAAGACAAAATGGTAATGAAGATGAAAGTGATGAAGAAAAAATTCCTAATGATGCTGAAATGGAGAGTCATGGTACTGAAAATGATTTGGAGATTCAAATTGATGATATTGGTATTGGTACTAGTAATAGCACTAATATTCATAATATTGGTGTTGGTACTAGTAGTGATACTAATAATCCTCATGATGCTAATGATATTGATGAATGCTTGAGGAAGATGAAGGCAATGAAGCTGATTTTAGTTTACATGACACACCAGTAGATTGTTTATTTTAAGTTTGTTAATTATTAGCTAATGAAAAGTTATTTAAATTATGTATGAATTTTTATTTGAATCATGTATTTTAAAATGCTTGAACTATGTATTAATTTTTATTTGAAGGCTTGAACTATGTATGATTTTTGTTTGAATTTTTATTTGAAGGCTTGAACTATATATGAATTTTTATTTGAAGCATGTATTTTAAAGTGCTTAAACTATGTATGAATTTTTATTTAAAGCATGAATTTTTTTTAATGTATTTTAAAATTCTTTATGATTTTATGATTTTACGATCCGAGTTTGTTTTGTATTTTTCGTGTCGTGTTAAAATCGTGATTTTAACAACCTTGGTGCTGATCTGACACCTTCATTTTCCTCTTGATTGACCCAGATAAACCCATCATCATTGACTCAATATTGACCCACATATCATTTATCACCTTTACAACCTTGCACCAAAAGCCTCAATCTCCAAACAACTCCAAACAAGCTTTTCCTCGTTCATTTCCTTTCCTTCTCACCATTAACTAAAGAGATGCGATGGGCTGCCATCCTTCCCCATGATCTTCTTCTTCTCCACCAACCTCTTGGCCGAACCATTATCAACAGCCTTACCAAAAAAAATGAAGATTGAGCTTCCCTCTTCTTTAATCAAAACCAATAAACCAACAACAACAACCCATACTATACTTTTTCATCCTCTCCCATACTTCACTTTCTTGTCCTTATAGACTAGTGGCCACTAACATCTTGAAAAATTGCCTTTACCTCCCCTTTAGCCACTATTGCTAGCCATTCTTTAATAATACCTAACATCATTCACTTGTGATAGCAGGAACAATCACTTGAAGAAGAAGAAAAGAAAAATAAGTTGAGAGGGAGAAGGAATCAAATATAAAAAAGCAATAAAATTAAAATTAATTGTTTGTTTCTTATCTTTTGTAGGTAATAGTGATTCACTGTCAGTGCAAGAAGAAAGAGAAGAAGAAAAAGTTCTAAATCTAACAATTTCTAGGTTCACTCATGGCAGCACGTGAACCTATGTGCTAACAATGTTTGTGGCATGTGGCTACACGCATTGCCATTATTCCACCACTTTCAGGAGCTTTCTAGTACTATTCTTGTACCTTTGAAAGACTTCGGACCTGATTCTTTTAGTCCCTGTACCCTTTAAATACCTCAGAAGGTTGATCTATTAACCCAAATCATTTTTGGACAAATTACTATAGAAATGTGAAATTTTGAAACCAAAATGCCTTTTATTTTGTATAATATTTGGACTGTTTGGACACTATTAATTTAGTTCAATATGTGTTTTGCTTTTGAAATAACTTGATAATTTGTGTAGTATTGTGAGTTTTATTTTTTTAATATTGTATTGCTATTTGAACATTAAATGTTTAATATGGTAATTGTGTTTGAATTTATGTTGATTTGAGTTTAGATTTTTAATTCATGGATTATGTTTAGGTTTAGTGTTTACTTGCTTTGAGTTGAGTTTGATTAGCAAATCATTTGTTTTAAATGGATATTATGTTTAGAGTTTTAAGTTTTGCCTAATATGGCTTTAATAAAATTTTCAAATGCTTAGAAGAAAATTTTGCAATTGATTTTTATTTCCCCACCTTTTTCTACCTTCACATATTTAATATTTGGAGTTGTAACTTCCACGCGAGGTGTGTTTTTAGTGTTAAGTAAATGGGTTCCTTTCTACCAAAAAATCTTTCTTTTAAAAATATAATTTTTATTTAAGTTGCATTCTGCCAAGTCTCTCAAAAATATATTATATTTACATATTCCCTTATATAGAAAAACATTATTAAAAAATAGTTTTTACTTTGCATGTATTTTTTTTATTTAATAACTAGTTTATTAAAGTAATGAGAATTTGACCTATATTTTAAATTCACCAAAAAAATTAGTTTCTTTCAATCTTTAAGATTACAAACTAATACATAAGACGTATTTCTGATTTTAAATAAAGAAATTTTTTTATTTTTTTTTATTTGTTCTATATCTTTACTAAAATTATTATTTTCCTTGATATCTTAAATTATGAACTTATATGTATGATATATTTCCGGTATTAAAGAAAAATATAATTTTTTTTTTCATTTTCATGTTTTGACTTTATAATAGCTAGATTTTAATTTGATAAGATAAGAATCCCCTTATTGAGGAAGATTTTTCTTAAAACTTGGATAAACCAACTGTTAGAAACACATAATAACTTTAGTTTTTTCAGATAAATAAGAATGCAACTTACCCTAGGTAAGGTGTTTTAAAGGTGCTACACCCTCCTTATTCTCAACCTATCCCTTTATCTAGACTCTTATAGACTGATAGGTTTTTTAGTGACCATAATACTAGGTGATGACATTTATTCCTTTGGTTTCATTGATGAATGATAAAAAAATTTTGTTTTTTCCACCATACATTTTCATTCTAATCTCGCTTCAGATGGACGATCGTCACGACGCCACACAAGTGTAACATAATACTTCCTTAAACTTCTTTGCCCTAGCCCTTATAATGGCTCACTTGGCACCTTTGAAGGGTTAATGGTATGTTTAGTCATGGTGTTGAGCTAATCTTTGTCTTCCTCTCTTTTTTTTTAAAAGGATTCAACCTTAAGTTATAACCTATATCAAATAGAGAAAAATTAGAAATATTAAAAATAGCACTAACACCATACTTACCTAGTGAATCAACTTTATAAGCATTATCATTGATCTTATCAAAGATCTGAAATGACCTATCTCCTATTGGTTTTAACTTGGATTTACCATAGATTGAAAATCTCTCTTTACATATATGGACTCGAACCTAATCTCTGAGATGAAGGATAATTTATTTGTGCCTTTTATTTGCTTTGTTGCATGCACACGATTCTTTTTATTTATTTATTTATTATTGTAAACTCTTATAAAGTGCTTTCATAATCTGTGCTTTACAATTACTATCCAAATTAACCTTTTCATTAATGGTCAAAGAAATCAAATCTAAGAGAGTTAAAGAGTTAAAGTCATACATAATCTCAAATTATGAAATATCAGTAGTAGAATACACACTACAATGACTACATGCAAACTTTATTAATTAAAAACAATCTTCCTAAGTCTTTAAGTTCTTTTGAATAACAGTATGTAATAGTTATGTTAAGGTCCTATTAATTACCTTAGTTTGTCCATGTATTTGAGGGTGATATATAGTTGAAAACAACAACTTAATATTTAAATTTCCCCAAAACACTTTCCAAAAATAGTTAAGAAACTTAACATCTTTATCAGAAACAATGCTTATATGAACCCTATAAATCCATACTACCACCATACAGACCAAATCAACGATGTTAGTGGTATCATCAATTTTGTGACAAGTAATGAAATGATTCAATTTAAAAAATCTATCAACAACTACAAAAATCAAACCCCTGCCCTATTTGGACCTAGGCAAACCTAATACAAATTCCATAGAAATGTCTACCTAATATTTTTTATGTACATGCAAAATGGTATATAAGCTATATGGTTGAATCCTGAAATTTTCTTTTCTACAAGTTATGCTTTTTTTACATATACGCTGCATGTTCCTTTTTTATTTTAGGCTAGTAAAAATACTCATGTAACAAATCTAAAGTCGTACACCAAAATGCCCCCATCAACCCACCTCCGTGTGGTTCACGTACAAGCAATTCACGTATAGAACTTAATGGAACACACAAATGATTTTCTTTAAACAAGTATCAATCAAGCCTATAAAACTTACCAAAGGTCGAATTCTCATAAGCATCATAAATATTGGCCAAATCACCATCCATGTACAATTCTTTTATATGTTCAAATCCTAGTAATCTAGCATTCAATGTAGGTAAAAGAACATACTTGCATGAAAGTGCATTAGCCATAATGTTTTTTTTTTCTTGCTTGTATTTGATCATATAAAAAAAGGTCTCAATAAATTCATTTTATTTATCATATTGCCTACTCAATTTACCTTGGCCTTTAAGTACTTCAAGGATACATGATCAAAATAAATAATGAACTCTTTGGGCTAAAGGTAATGCTACCACATCTCCAACATCCTTACTAAAGAATAAATCTTCTTGTTATATATTAGGTAATTCAATGCTTCCTCATTAAACTTTTCATTAACATATACAATGAGCCTCTTATCCTATACTAACACGGTTCCAATACTTATATACCTAAAACATCACATTCAATTTTGAAAGCTTTTGTAAAATTTAACAAGTCTAAAATAAGAGTAGTACATAATTTAACTTCTAATAAGTTAAAAGCCATATTATGTTCATCACTCCATTTAAAACTAATAGACTTTTTCACATTATTAGTTAATGGTGCAAATATAGTACTAAAATCATTCATAAAACATCTATAAAAGCTAGCTAAATCATGAAAACTCCTTACCTAAATTATAAATTTAGGTGTAGGCCAATCTCGAATTGCCTTAAACTTATATTCATCCATCTCGATACCTTGTGCAATTACAATATATCCAAGAAACACAATTTTCTCCTTACAAAAGATACACTTTTTAAGATTAGCATATAATTTCTTATTATACAATACATTAAATACATTACATAACTGATTAAGGAGCTCATTCAAGTTCTTGATATAAGTTGAGATGTCATCAAAATATACAACAAAAAAATTACCTATAAATACACACATCATATGATTCATTAGCCTTGTAAATATACTAGGTGTATTTGTAAGTCCAAATGACATGACTAACCTTTCATATAAACCATACTTAGTCTTAAATCAAAATTTTCATCCACCTCTTTTTTTCATCTCAATCTGATGGTACTCACTTTTCAAATCAATTTTATAAAAAATACATGATTCGTGTAACTTATCTAACATTTCATCAAGCCTAGAGATATGATGTTTATACTTTACCATTATAGTGTTGACAAAATATATGCAATTAACACGCATCCTTTATGTTCCATCCTTCTTAGGCACAAGTAAAATTGGTATAACACAAAGGTTTATACTTTCATGTATATTCCCCTTCATCATCAACCTATAAATTGTCATTGAAGCTCTTTTGTCTCCTTATAATTACTTCTATAAGCTGGTCGATTAGGAATTACAACTCCAAGTGTCATAACTCAATTCTAGGTTATTCCCTAAAAATTATTTTTTTTTCAAAAATAAAATAAAGGTTGACAATATGAAGAAAGCAGAAAAATCAAAAAATAAAATAAAAATTGACAATATGAAGAAAGCAAATAAAGGAGGGCTACAAAATAGGAAAAAATCAAGCTGTAATTTTTTTGAGGAAATTCAAGACTTAAATATATCCCAATATGCCCAAAAATAGAGAAAAATGCAAATTCAAGGTCAAATTGAATGATTATTGAATGAATTTGCATAAAAATTGAGTCCAATGACATAATTACATTTTTAGTAAGCCAATTTGACTTAATCATGAGCCAAATTAAATTTTAATTATGTTTAAGAATTAATTTGGGTCCAATTGAAGGATTTAATTAAGTGCAAAGAGTTAATTATACATTAAATGGGTCAAATTAATTTTATTTTGGGCTTAATTGGTGAAAAATTAAGTTTAAGAGCCTAATTTTGGCTTAATTTAGAAGATTGAAATTTTAAGAGACCACATTTAATTTTTACTAAGTTAATTGATTGAAATTAGGGGTTAAATTGCATTAAATAAAAAGATTTTAAGGTCAATTAGGTTTCAATTGAAAGCAATTAAAAGAGGAAGGGCTGAAATGAACTTTGGCAAAAACAGGAATCGACACTGTTCATTATCTTCATTTTTTTCTCTTAAAAAGCTGATCCAGTTATTCAATTTGCAACAATATTTAATGTACCTAACATCCATTAAATTTGACAAATCTTATATAAAAATGATCCTCTGCACTTTTTCTATAACACCATGTGATCAGTTTAGGCTAAATGACAATAAATCATCTCTGGTGACAGCCTAAAGAGGGCAACTCAGTCAGATTTTGTCCGCAAATTTGTAACTCATGATACATACTTTGCGCCAACGGTTGAGATCCTTCCCAACTGAATCAAATGCTTAAATTTTTCCCCAGTATAGACAAGATTTTCATCTTCCACGGCTGATAAATAGAGATGGATTTCATGGCCTGAGAGAGGAGAAAATTGGGTCCAAATTTAGCCAAAAAACTAGTTTTTCTATCGGTTTCTGTAAATTTTCTTCTTTCTTTCTCTCTTATTCGTGGCCTTCAGCCACCACCACCATCACCACCTGTCTTTCCACCATTATCTCCACCATAGAAAGCCTACTCAACCACCAGCTGACCACCAAGAACCACCGTCGATTTCTCTCTCCTCTATACAGCCCCTCCAATGCGCTTTTTTTCTTCTTTTTCTTCCTCTTCCACCTGCAGCTGCTCCAACCAACTTCACCATCGTTTCCACCGCTGGCTTTAGGTTATCCTCCCTTGCCAGCTAGCCATCACCGCCACGCCAGGTGGTCTGCCACCCTTTCCCTGGTACTTCATCTTTCCCGTGAAGTTCCACTATTTTGAACAGTTGAACGTGAATTATAATTCACATTCTACTATTCATAAGTGAACAATGAATGTGAATTATAATTTATTTTCACTGTTCATACAGTGGACTATGCTCTCTCTTTTTTAAAAAAAAATCTAAAAACTTTCAAAAAAAATCATTTAAAAAAAATTGTGATTTTCTAACATATTTTTATACCAATTTTGCATAATATTGGGTTATGTATTTACATTGTAAAATATAAATTCGATATTAAAATGCCTGGTTTCCTCCAAAATTATTAAAAATTCAAAACATTTTAAAAAAATCTAAAAAAAAAACTTTTAATTCAATTTTCATTTTCAAAAAAAAAATTGTTGCATAGGCCAAATCTTGAAATTTTTCCAAGCATATTTTTCATAAAAAACAAAAATTGCATCTTTTTCATGAAAAAAAAAATCCAAAAATGGATATCGTAACCAGTTTATGATTATCCATTAGGATTTGGTCAACATGTCAAAAAAATATTTTTTCAATTTTTGTTTTAATCCAGATGTAGTCTTTAATATTTATGGGGTGTAAAATTACACGATAAAATACACCCTGAGGTATTAAAGATACAAGATGTAAATAAATACGATGCTAAAATTAAGACTTTAGAACGATTATGATTTAACCTAATAAAGTAGAGACTCTCTCACGAAGATAAATCTGTTTTGAGCCTTAGAAAAGACCAACAGATACCTTACTCAGAACAAAAAATCAAACAACAATGCAGCTTACATTAGGTAGGATGCATTGCGGGTGATGCGTCTTCCCCTTACACAACTGATTAGTACTTAAAAGTGTATTTTTATCAAGGTTTTATATCATCATTTTGCACTTGAAGTATCAATAACTCCTTAACTAAAACATGTTTTATAATAATATATCTAATAACCTAAGATACCTTTAATTTGTGGTAAATATTCATTTTAAATGCAGGCCTATCACATAAATGAAAGGATTGATTGATGAATTTAAGAATTGAAATTGAAAGGA
>NW_011500000.1:337263-369359 GCF_000495115.2 Populus euphratica
TTATTACTATTATTATTGTTGTTGTATTATTGTTATTTATAATTTGTACAATTAACCTCCTTGTGGTTCGACCCTGGTCTTGCCGGGTTATTTATTACTTCGACACTCCTGCACTTAGGAGAAGACATCAATCTTTTAGTCATGTCAACAACCAGTCCCTTACTTAGACTCTCGCAGACCATAGGTTTCTAGTAACCATAATACTAGGTGACGACTCCTAAACATTAATCATAATTTTATGATTAAATCCAAAACCTTTTTCCAACACATAACACCTCACACTGGAGGCACGACAAAAAACCTTCGCCATCGTCAAACAACGTCGTGCCGGCTCGTACCCCGCGACACTAGGTACAAGGTCAATATGATGTTTTATCCTCCTCAATAATGGTAATCAACGAGGAATGTTTTCATGAAATACATCATCAACTTTGGCAATAAAGAAACAACCACACGAGGAATTATATTACCAAGATTGTTAGTATTAAAGTAAGTCTCCTATACACAAGTAAAATCATTGGCTTGTTAGTATAAAACATTTATTTGATCTCACCATCTCTTGCATAGAAACTTGGTGGTTTTCTTAATTTTTCCAAACAATGATCATCACTCACATTTAATTTCTTCATTCCTCGGGTCTTATCTCTATACTCAACTAGTTTAATTATTGATTTAAAATTAGCCAAATCTGATGGTGTTTTCCCATAATTTTCCTCACATGAATTTTCACTCTTCCAAACCTCACTTTTTTTTTTAATTTTAATTGATCATTATACATTTGTTTTAGAGACAGAGTCACATAAGTGATAATTTTACCATCTTTTACAATAATGTATCTATTTCTAAATCCATCATAAATAACCTTCCTATCAAACTATTATAGATGCTTTAAAAATAAATAACTAGCATGCATTAGAACCATATCATATATAACAGCATCAAAATATCTACTAATAGCAATGAAAATTAACACATGTTTAATGACTTTCACCTAACCACATTCATTTAACCACTACAATTATGTTTAGGATGTTTTATAGTATTCAAATTAAATTTTATAACAAGAGTAATATTAGTTGCATTAGCACAACTGGCTCTATCAATTATCATATCACATACTTTGTTTTGGATATGTCATCTAGTGTGAAAAATATTCTTCCTTACTGATTTACATCATACTCTTTGATTTGTGCATTCAGAATATGCCTTATAACCAAGGTCTCCTCCTCAACTGGATATGCAATCTCTACATCATTGCAATCCTTCAAAGGTGACATTTCATCACCATCATATTTTTCACTTTTAGATTCAATCTCACCTAACATGCTTTATGAACATTGTTCTTTTATTTAGACATTAAAAAGCAATGTGTACACTCTCCAAACACTTGAAACAAGTTATATTATAATTACACATAGTTTGTGAATTGGTTTTACCTTCCTCATCTGTATGAGTCTTATTATTGGCCTTAGGTAGTTTAGCCTTAGCATATATAAAGGACTTCGGTTGAGTGACCACTTCTATCTTTATATTTGGCCTCCAAATTGATGAAGAAGATGTTGAACTGGTTTATGTTTTACATTACCTCTTCTTTTAATTTGTCCTTTCATTTTTATTGCTATATATACCATGTCTTTCAACTTCACATAATGTTGTAACTACAAAACATTGGTAATGTCCATATTCAACCTATTAAAAAGTTTAGCCATGATAGATTCTCCATCATCAACAATATTGACCTAAATCACTTCAATCTTTATCTCATTATGATAATCATCTATTGTCTTAGAACCTTAAGTTAAAACCTTATAGCTTCAGATATAGATCCTTATAATAGTAATCAGGAACAAAACTCTTTCTCATCAAGAATTTCATCTTTTCCCCATTTCTATAAGTTGCTCCTTATTCCTTATCATACTAATCATAATCTGATCTTATCAAATCAATGCATAATCTATAAATTTAATGACCACCAACTTCATCTTTTTTTGTTCAGAATATCTATGACAATTAAAACTCCAATTAACCTTTTTCTCCTACTCCAAATAAGCCTCAAGATTGTTTCAATCTTAGAAATTATGAATTTTCAGTTTAATAGAGTCTAAGTCCCTATCCAAATTGTCATGAAAATATCATTTCTAGTTGAATTGATCTCTTTATCTAATCTTAAAATCCCTGTTGTGGCGTGCACAATGATGAATAATAAATCTTTAGTCTGGATTAATGGGGTTTTAGATATGTTTGAATCAATTATTAAATTATAATTTGAAAGGTTCAGGAGTTTTGAATCAATTATTAAATTATAATTTGAAGGGTTCAGGAGTTGCTACCTTATATTATGATCACTAGAAAACCTACTAATCTGTAAGGGTCTAGGTAAAAAAACTAGTTATGTATAAGGAAGACACATCATCCCCATTACACCCTATCTATGGTACATTGCAATATTGATTGATTGTTTTTCTCTTTAAGTTATGTTTCTATTTGTTAATCTCTTTAAGATTTAAAAAAATTCTCCTTATTAAAGAAGTCCATATATTATGGATTTAAGGTAGATCCTTTTTAGCAAAGAGGTCTCTATTCCCATGGACTCAAAATATATTCCTTTTAGTAAGGAGGTCTTTGCGTTATCAAGCTAAAACTTCATCATTCCAAGGCCTAACATTTAATAATGTATTTATTTTAATTTTGTATCTTTAATACATGAGGATATATTTTACAAAGTAATTTTTTATACTTAAATATAAAATTTTACAATTATTTCTCAACATTTTATTTTTTTTCAATTCATTTAATTTAATATCAGGAATATGCATTACATTTTAAAATTTATATCCCAAATATTAATTAAATAAATTGATTTTTATGGTGTTTTTGAAATTTTGATCAAATCTTAATAGATAATCACAAACTTGTGATGATATATTAATTGAGTTTTGTATTTTTCAAAGTATGATAAAAATATAATTTTATTTTTTTAATAAAATATGAATCAAAAGTTTAGAATTTGTTCGTATGCACATAAATAAAATTGTATTTTTGTATTTTTTAAATATGGAATTTTGGACTTTTTTGTACTTTCTAAAATTAAAAAAAATATTTAATATGGGGTTAATATCTACAGTGTAAATTTACAACCTAAATATTAAATGTAATGGTTGAAAAATCATGCGAGTGATTTACAAATAACTTTTAAATGGTCCTTGAATGTTTTAGATTTTTTAAAATTCTTTTGGGGTCTGTTTGGCAATGGGTCAGATATACAAAGGAGAAAAATGCATGATTAGGGCTAAGGGCATGTTTGCTAAACATGTTTTGAGGGAAGAAAAATGAGTTTTTTCCTTGCAAAATTAGGATAGGCCAAACAAGGCCTTAAAGTTTTATGGGTCTACCCAGTCATATGAGCCGGGCTTAGTCCGCAATCAGAAAAATAAGAGCAATCATAGAAACTAATTTCTTGGGTAATGTGATTAGTGCCCTATTTAATGGTCAGTTAAAGCATCTAAATGATTTATTAATAGAATAAATACCTAGTTTAGGCTAGTGATGATCTTGGTATGTCCATAAAAATTGGTATTAATGATATTGATTTGTGCATGTGAGGGAATAATAAAGATAAATTATTTGATAAAGGATGTGACGAATACATATATACATAGGTCATAATGTTTAATTATCTTTGAGTATAAAAATGATTATGTCTAAAATATATAATAACTTTTCAGGTACCTCGCAGCACTGAGCCGAGTTGTAGTTTAATGACTTTGTATCTTTTGTCTAATCGAATGATGTATTTGGAAGAACAAATATTTTTGTATATAAAATGATAATTACTTATCTAATCTAATTATCAATGAAGTATTTAAAGAGATTGTCTCTTTAAAATATGATATAATTTAGTTGCACTTTACTTTAGATATCCTTTTATTATGTATAAGAACATGTTTCTTGAATCATGTTATAACTAAATTAATTGTAATATTATTTTTCATAAATATTGAATATTATAAGAATTGTTCTACTGAGCGAATATTGAAGAAAAATAGGAACTTGATCTTATGGCCAAGTTAAGGAAATCTAGGATAATGGGATAAATTTTAAAATTATTGTTTGCAAGTTGTGAAACTTGTTGAGTCGATAACTTGGTATGAGAAGAATATAACAGTGAATTGTGTTTAATACCCTCGAGGTCTAACTCATCTTCAGCAAAATACATATAATTTAATGCTTGAATTCTGCTTGCCAAGTGCTTTATGGTCTTGTGACTTGTATCTTAAGACATATGCCTCGTTTATCATTTTTTATAAAGTTGTTCGGTGTGGTTCATAGATGAATATCAAATATAACATAGATATCCTAGTATGAGTTCCTTTGAGTTGCTCAACAACATTATACTCATTGTGTTTTATCAATCTCAGGAATTCATTAGTTTCTTATTCAATTATAGGTTTATTTATTTCCTCAGACAAGTTAACTACCTCTTTAACCTTAGCTTTTCTTTGCTTTTCAAGCTCCTCAGGTGTAAAACACCTTTCACTACGAGTCAAGTCTCCAATGTTTGCTTGAAAAACACGTGTTGAATGTGAGCTTTGGAAGAAATACCCATACTTATATGGCAAGACACTATATCTCCCATCACTCGTTACTTTGGGTTTGGACAAAATGAATATGAGCAACCTATTAATAGTAAACTATAACTATTAAACTTTTATATTCTTTTTATGTTTATCAACTATAAATATCTCCTTGCTTGTTACCTCTTCGATTCTCATAACCTTAAGTTAGCATATGTATCACTTTATTGTGGAAATCTTCATATTGATCAATCACATGACCTTTTTTTTGTGATACTTACAAAAAATATTATTTATCAGTTATTCACACAACTACTTTTTTTATATCTAGCTCTTACGAGCATTTTATAAATCCCATTCAGAGACACTTTCAAGTCTTTAGGCCTTTAGTCTCTAATATATTTACAGTTCCATTACATATAGCATGATTAGGTAGAGAATTTGTATTTATATTATAAGCCTCATCAAATGTTATTCATCCCGTTTTGATCAATTATAAAAGCTTTTTTTAAAACATATGAAAAGTTCAATATTATGCCCAGATATGCTCGTATGATATTCAGAATTGAGCTCTAGTTTTTACCAATTAGGATTGAATGGTTATAGTTGTGTGATAGGAATTAAAGCTATTTTTCCAATACTTAGTAACTTCTCATACACTTCACTCAAAATTAAAGGTAGTGGGGGTAATTGTTCTTGGGTTCTTTTGTAGTTTCTTATGGTCGATTCATAATTTGGTTATTAGTTAAGTTATTTTATGTTTCAAGTTTTTTATAGGAAAATGTGAGTTAAAGTTGATATTGGCTATTTGGGATGAAGGGGTTTAAGTGTTGTAATTTTGGAAATTTTTATTATTACCTTTATACCCACCCTTAACATTATTAACATTTTTTTTCTTTAAAACCTTTTTTCTCTATGGTGTAGTGATTCTTCCACTTTGTATTCTTTGTTTAATACGCTCAGCCACTATAATAACATTTGTAAACTATTGAGCTGAGTTATCCAATACATGCTTATAATAAGGAGCTTTGAGGATATTAGTAAACAAAGTGACCATATCTTTATCTAAAAGTGAGGGATATATTTAGGTGGCTAAATCTCTATATTATCGAGCATTGAGCATGTTCACGTATAGTCTTCTTGTCTTTCT
The DNA here is from genome assembly GCF_000495115.2 of Populus euphratica. Taxonomy (NCBI): domain Eukaryota; kingdom Viridiplantae; phylum Streptophyta; class Magnoliopsida; order Malpighiales; family Salicaceae; genus Populus; species Populus euphratica. Next base: position 342,988 of record NW_011500000.1, read on the forward strand.
TTTTTAAAAGAGACAAACTAAATTTGTTAGTAGAAATATTCATGTTATTTTTGTATTGTTTAATAAAAGTGATTAGTACTTAAAAGTATATTTTTATCAAGGTTTTATATCATCATTTTGCACTCGAAGTATCAATAACTTCTTAACTAAAGCATGTTTTATAATAACGTATCTAATAATATAAGATACCTTTAATTTGTGGTAAATATTTATTTTAAATACAAGCCTATCACATAAATGAAAGGATTGATTGATGAATTTAAGAACTGAAATTGAAAGGACAAAGAGATGGTCAAACTTAGAAAAGAGATGTCGGTGCAATCCAAATCAGAACACTGTTCGGTAATTGGATTATATCTGGAGCTGTATATCTCAGATTTTAAGGAGGGTGGACTGTAAAATCCCATATCGGCGCGTAAGTAGTTAGCTATTGGCTTTATTAATAGTGTTAGTCGCTGACCTATTGTATGCATTTTGAGGCATCAGGCTTATTGATGAGCTCGCGTCACCGGAACAAAATCATGAGGGCGGAAGGCCCAAAGCGAATGATATACAACAGGTTGGGTCAGGTTGTTACACATTGACACTTTGAATAAGATCCTATAACTCTTTTCAAAACTCATTTCACCTTGTCCAAGAATTTTCACAATCAATACTATTTGAGAATAAATAAATTGTTTTCTCTAATTCATTTAGGGTGATGAATTCTCTATTGTTTACTCAAATACCTTCATATAATTTATGTTATACCTAATATTTTCTTATTTGTTACCCTTAATTAGAACAACATGTGATTATGTTCAAAGCATAACATTTCATATATAAGATAACGTAGTGATATCAAGTTTAAAAATCACTTGCAAAACTATCATGAGAGTCTTTCCATAAACATGGACGATTTCTCTATATAAAATTCTCTTACAGGTCAATTCAATAGACATGTTATTTGACAATCACATACATATTAGTTTTATGTATCTCTTATACTTCAGTTTATTAGTATATATATACATATATATATATATCAAGAACTTTAATTAATATCTAATTTTAATATAATACTGACCAGGAATATATATATATATGTATCAAGAACTTTAATTAATATCTAATTTTAATATAATACTGACCAGGAACCTTTTAAGAACAATACTTTTTGATGTAATAAGAATTTTATAATTATAACAACTTTATAATTTTTTTTGTAAAATATTTTTGTCCTTTGAACTTTATCTTTACTCTAAACTCATTAATTAAATATTACATTCATTAATTAATTAAATATAAATGAATATTAAAAATAAAAAAATCTTTATTAATAATAAATATATTTTATATGAAAAAATCAGTATCACGTATAACTAGCTAATTGACTACAAGATATATTAGCCAACAATTTAATTACATGATTGAATAAACTAACTTATTAAATTCAATCAGGTATATAACCTAAATTATAATAAAAGCAACCAAACATTATTTTTACATTAAGAAATTAAGAATAAATTTTTGTTTCATGAAGCGTGCCAGCAATCTAATGTAATGCACACACAAGCCATTTCTTTTTCTTAAAACAAATTAGTGCCATTTTATCCTTGTATATGTTTTAATTATTTAAAATTATCCATATTTTAATAACTTGTTAAACAACACTTTATATCTATAAAATTGACTCAATTGATACTAATAATCAAATAACATCCTATCACTACCTTAGTTGGACATTAATTTACACAGTGGATGAAAATGGGACCACACCACTCAACTAGGAATTGATAGATAAAGCCAGGCAATTAGGGCAGCAATTAATGGTGCCGGAAATGTGCTGTGTCACATCTACGTGTGGAGTCCTGACACAGTTTAACTGCGAGGATGTCCAGTGCTTGATCGGCCACCATAGCACAGGGGGGAAGAGAGGGTGCGAATAGGGCGACTGTTTTGGCACTCAACACACAGCGAGTATCTTTGTCTTTCCTTCACAATGAAGCAAAAATAATACCTTATAAGATTCAGCAAAATCTTGGGAAAACCTTTTGGTCTCCCATTTTCTCAAGTGTAGCGTTCCCCCTTTTCCTCTTCTCCTCTCTCTCTCTGTTCTTTGTTTATTGCGAGACAAAATGAAAGAAAAAATAGATTTTTTTGTGGCCCTTCAAACATTCAGTCCATCAAATCCACACTGCTTGTAAGTAAGAGACTGTTTTCTTGGACTTATCACTATTGCACAATCCACTGATACCTGCACATTCCAACTCAAATTAGATCTTCACCTTGTTTGATGAAAGTTACTAAAACGTGGGATAATCAAAACAAGAAAACATTAAAAAAAATGGGATAATCAAAACAAGAAAACATTAAAACTTTTTTTCTAAAAAAATCAAATTGGATTTTGACTAAGTCCAGAGTTCTTCGTCGGCCACCCTGAATCAGCCGCGGAGTTTAATGAATGAGGCGAACAGAACAATATGCCACCGGCAAAAAGGGATTATAAAAATGGAGAACAAAACCAATACCTCAGGACCATGATGTGGGAAAAGATGATCGAGGCTAGCAATGCATGAAGGACTGTTGCCTTTATTCATTTTGTCAAAAAGCCAAGCTTGAAATTTCAAAGAGACATGTATAATAAAACCAAAATGAAACCCAGAAATTCAAGCCAGACAAGACACATCCACGCGGTAATTATACCCCACAGCAAACGCAAAAGCACAAGCAACAGTAGTTTCACTATAACCGAGGACGTAGACGATGTGACTGCTGCCTGACATGCCCCACTATAATAGAGCTCTTCACAAAGCATACCTCGAAAACGATAAGAAAAAGGGACCCTAAAGCATTCCAGCCAACCATTACCAGTTCACATGCTAATTGTAGCTGGGAGGTGATATCCACAGTTAAACATGAACTATGTTGTAAAGGAAACCTATAAGTAATTTATTTCACCCGTGTGCATGAAGTTAACTATGGATAAATGAAGATTGAAGCAATACCAAACTTGTCAAATACACATAAAAAATAAAAATAAAAATATTTCTTAAATATTTTAAAAGATCTTATTCATAATTTTATCAAAAACGTTTGTTCATCTTAAACCAGCTTTGGCTACATAATAAATATAATAATAAATGGAAACAAATAAAAATAAATATGTTTTTAAGATATTTTTATAATGAGATTTTTGTTATTTAAAAACAATATATGTACCCTTCTTTTTTCCAATTGTCTTTTTTTTTTTTTTTTTAAATAGCATTGCTACCATAAAGAATCTAGGTACCTCTTGATTTTTAAAACACCTTGTCATGCGGATCAAGTAACAACACAAGTAATAGCATGATTCAAGCTTTGACACGGATTTTTTATATATATATAAAAAATCATATAAATAGGTTCTTTTGACTTGTTTTTGTAGTTTAAAAAATTCTAAGTGAAAAAAAAATTTATGCATACATGTAATTAAGTTAATCAAGAAATATATATGTTAATAAATAAAAAAATCAACAATAATTAAAAATAAAACTATAAAAATCAAAAAACAATTGCATATCAAGAAATTTAATCTTGCAAAATGAAATATTTATTGAAGATGTTGGCTAATTTTTTTATTAAAATAATTTTTTATTCAATCAAAAAGATAATAGAAATAGACGCATACATTAAATTAATTTAATAAAAAAAAGAAAAAAATACAAAATTAATTTAATAAAAGAAAAGAAAAAAATATTACATAAGGCTTCACATATTAGAAATATTATTTGAAAAAAAAAATTTCAAAAATGAAGTTTATTTGTACAAAAGAATAAAAGTATAGATTAATTATAATAATCCTTTAAAAATCTAAATACACATAACACCATTGAAAAAGTCTTTATCCAATAAAGGTTAAATAAGAAAGAGAAAAGATATTAATTTAAATAAAAAAAAACATTATCTTAAAAAAATAGAAAAAAAGGTGAAAAAATCAAGCATTATCCTGTCCCATTTCATTAGGACCCGCATGTTTGGACCCTTATTTCTTTTTATTATAGCTAGGGTAGACAATATGATATTTTTTGAAAAAAAAATAAATTGAACAACATATTGCTTGCTGAGGCTAATAATATTTCGTTTAATTTTGCTCAAATGTCAGTTAGTCACTATGGTGGCTATAGAATTAGAGCTAAATGTTTTTTTTTTATTTAAAAACTCATTTCAATTCTTTTTTGGCCTAAAACACCTAGAAAAAAACCTAAAAAGTCATCCCAAAATCTAAAATCAGCTTGAAACCAAAAATTTTCTAGAGCTCATATATGTTTTTTTGGAACTTTCAAAGTAAATAAAATACTTAATACAAACTTTTCTCATCAAATAAAATTATTTAACGTAAAGCTCCACCGTTTCGGTGATTGAAATCGATGTCAACGATATTTTTTTCTTTTTACCGCTTAAATTTAACAGCCTCTTTCTCTCCTCTCTCAAATCATAGACTAAAAAATAATAAAAATAAATTTTTATACCAAAATTGAATTGATAAAATATTAGGAGATCAAATATGTATAATATTTAAAGTAATAGGACTGAATTAAACTTTTTGTGTGAACTTTAAAATCATCATTCATTTATGGTATTTGATTTTATATCTTTTAATTTTGTTCTCAGTCTACAAATTTAACTTAATTATCTTTGAATTTGGCCTAAAATGATGCAATTGCATAAAAACAATTTGAAGATCAAATTGAAGAAAACAAAGCATAATTTTAAACAATAAATCTACATAAAATGTGAAAGAATGAAAAATAAACATACCCTTTAGTGTTTTGTATGATATAGAATGCAAAGACACTAACATATATACATCGAAGCATCCAAGCACGCATGTAGTTTCCGAAGCCATTAAAAAGCACGCACTAGCAACGGACCAAGAATTATTGAATGATCCTTTAAATTGCTTTGGCAATAAAGGCAGAGCTTAAAGATAGCGCCATCCTCCTCTAGAGTTATAAACTATCCTTTAAACTTCCATAATTTTTATAAAATTTCCCTCTAAAAACTAGAAAGTTAATTATTAGTCATAATATTATGCCATTGGGGTATTGTTTAATGACATCAATAATAGTTATGATATCCCAAAACCTCTATGTTTAAAAATAAAGTACCAAAATTGAATTGATAAAATATTAGGGGACCAAATATGTATAATATTTAAAGTAGGAGGACTGAATTAAACTTTTTGTGTGAATTTTAAAATCATCATTCATTTATGGTATTTTTTCTACTTTGATTTTATATCTTTTAATTTTGTTCTCAGTCTACAAATTTAACTTAATTATCTTTGAATTTGGCCTAAAATGATGCAATTGCATAAAAACAATTTGAAGACCAAATTGAAGAAAACAAAGCATAATTTTAAACAATAAATCTACATAAAATGTGAAAGAATGAAAAATAAACATACCCTTTAGTGTTTTGTATGATATAGAATGCAAAGACACTAACATATATACATCGAAGCATCCAAGTACGCATGTAGTTTCCGAAGCCATTAAAAAGCACGCACTAGCAACGGACAAACAATTATTGAATGATCCTTTAAATTGCTTTGGCAATAAAGGCAGAGCTTAAAGATAGCGCCATCCTCCTCTAGAGTTATAAACTATCCTTTAAACTTCCATAATTTTTATAAAATTTCCCTCTAAAAACTAGAAAGTTAATTATTAGTCATAATATTATGCCATTGGGGTATTGTTTAATGACATCAATAATAGTTATGATATCCCAAAACCTCTATGTTTAAAAATAAAGTTATTTGATATTTGAACTGTGACTAATCAAATATTAATGTCAATATTTCTCTCTTTTTAGCCCATAAAATATAAAACAATACTAGTTAGTAAGATTTAAAAACTCTCCAATAATCAAATTAACAACTTCAAGTAAAATATTAATGAATAAAAAAATAACCTTAAATTCCAAAAATAAGATTGTTTGTTTTTATTTTTGTGTGATTAATATTCTAAGAACTAAGATATATAAGTTTCGAGAATAGAAAAAAGTGAACATTTTACCTAAATGATTCAGAAAGTATTAATATTCCCTCAAACTTGTTGTTTTGATGGAGTGAAGGAGCAACGAGTCATTTTCTTTAAATGACATTAATAAATAAAAAAAATCTATTACACGTTCATTAATAAAATAAAAATATAGCAGGTTCTTGAAAAATCTTTTATACAAATATATATATATATATATATATATATAATAAGATCATTATTTCTTACTTTTTACATACCTAGATATTGAGAAATGATTATTTCAAACATCAAAATATCATTAATTAATAATCTTAAGATAGAATCATATGGTCTTAACATAGATTTTAATTAATTAAGTTTAACATGTAGCCCAACTTAAAACAAATAGATATGATAGTTCATCAAATTTGATTAACACTGTTACACTATTTTTTTTTTATATTGGTTTAGGCTCTTCCAAAATATATATATATATATATAAAGAAATAGATATGACAGTTCATCAAATTCGATTAACACCATTACACTATTTCTTTTTATATTGGTTTAGGCTCTTCCAAAACAAATATATATATATATATATATATATAGCCCAAAAAATTATCTCATCACTAAGTGTTATGGGATACATGTCGTCGATTGCCTATGGATTCTGACTAAAATGTCCACAAGATGAATTAATAATGTCAGCATACTATATCTAAACACATTCACATAAATAAATAATAGAAACATCTTATCTTTATATGAATCGAGTTGATTATCTTAGTTAGACATTGTTTATTTATATGATGCATGCTACATTTTATTTCAGCTATATATTTTAAAGTATTTAATTAATAAATACACATTACACTTCACTCGAACTTTATCTTAAAATTTCAATTAAAAAAACTATAATTTATAAAAAAAACATTCAACTATTTTTTTAAACCACAATATAAAAAAACCTATCACAATAACATAACACACATGCTTTAAGCTTACAACCATCCAAAAGACCTGAATTCTCCCAATAATCTTAATCAATTTGGGTAACGAATTTAAAAATAATAATAATAATAAAGGAATGGATAGCTCAGGTGATTACTATTTTTAAAAAAAAAAATTATTTCATGTAATGCTAAGAAAATTCAATAACCAAAAATACTCAGGCAATCTTTTTATTTCAGGCAATGTTAAAAAGAAAAAAAAAAAAGAGGCGATCAGGCAATGTTAAAAAGAAAAAAAAAAAGGCAATTACTCATATACCCATGCATAAACGAGGGGAGTTTTTTTTTTTGGGTATATAAATATTAATAATAAAAAATGGACTGACCTGAACACCAGGGGAATCGAAGTTGAGAACGCGGATCTTAGCACCGACTTGACCGAGAACTCTGAGCTCCACACGATCATTCAAGGAGGCATCTCTGATCAAATCAGAAGCATAAGCTTGCATCAAGCTATATCGATCAACGGATATGGTGGCCTTCACCTGTCTCTGACTGTGAGCTTCCTGATAAAACCCAGGCACTAAAGCCTTCCCCAAAGGAATCCCACTGTACATGACAGTAAAACTGGACTCCCCGTACCTGATCCCTACCTTATTTGGGTTAACAGCGGTGAACAGCATGTTAATGGTTAAAGAAAGAGAGGCAGAGGCTGGTGTGGTGGTGCTTGTGGGGTCCAGAGAGGCGGATGGATTGGTTGCGGATATGCCCATGTACTGGACTCCAACCTGTTGGAGATCGAACTGGGGTTTTTTGGGTTTGACCGCCAGCATTATGACGAGGAAAACGGCTAGAATTAGGAGGGCAAGGAGGGAGAAGAGGAGGAAGAGGCAGCAACAGCAGCCTCTGAAGGAGGGTGAGGACGACGACGACGACGTTGTTCTTGTTGTTGTTGGGTAGCACAGGTGGTGGTTTTGGTTTGAAGGCGGTGGTTGTGGCCGAGGTCCTCTTGTTGTTGGGTTCTCACCACTACTGAGATTACTGTTGGGTGGCATTCTTTTTCTCTTCTCTTTTCTTTTGTAGCTATTTTGATTAAAAAAAAAAAAAAAAAAAAAAAAAAAAAAAAAAAAAAAAAAAAAAAAAAAAAAAAAAAAAAAAAAAAAAAAAAAAAAAAAAAAAAAAAAAAAAAAAAAAAAAAAAAAAAAAAAAAAAAAAAAAAAAAAAAAAAAAAAAAAAAAAAAAAAAAAGAAGAAAAAGAAGCTCAGTTTTCTTCTCGATCTTCTTCTCCCTACTCTGGTTTTATAAATATCCTCCTTTTGTAGTTTATAGTTTCTACACTTCGTTGGTGTTGCTCGGCTTTGCTTCAGAGGAAAGGGAAGAGAGATGGAGTGAGATACGACGGTAGTCTTTCTTCCGTAGAAATTATATTTTAAAAAAGATATTTTTAATATTATTATATTAAAAATATAATTTTTCATAAAAAGTCAAAATTTGTGATCATTTTCTGATGAACTGAAGCTTGGCTGAAATACGATCGTCAATTATTTTTTATATTAAAATATTTTTGTATTTTAAAAAAATTATTTTTAAAATTAACATATGAAAGTAATAAAAAATAAAAAAAATAATTGTTAACTAAAAAAATTAAAACCTTTAGCCTTCTTAAATTAACAACAAAATAAAAATATTATTTTTAATTTTTTAATAGGAAAATGCCGGTACAACCTCAATGCACCTCATTATCATGCAAGATATTTATTAGTTGATGAAACACTGTTAGATAATATAATATGATATAAAATGTATTTTAAATGTATTTTTTATTTAAAAATATATTAAAATAATTTTTTTATAAATTACTTCATATTAACACTTTAAAATCATAAAAAAAATTCATTATTATCCCAATTTCAAAATGAAAATCTTACTTTTATTTCAAAAAACTCCTTATCTTTCATTTAACAAATTAAAATTAATAAAAATAAAAATAAAAATAAATAAAGTTCAAACATATATATATATATAACTTGAGAGGGTTAGCTTCTCAGCAAACCTCAAATCTTACTATGTTTATAACATTATCTTTTTCTTTGTTAATATCTATAATTAAATAAAAATCAAAATTCAAATTAATTTAATTCTTTTTTTATAAAAAATTTATTTATCAAAACTTTCATCATTATGATTCTATAAGATATCATGTCACATTCTTTCTATGAATGTTATCATAAAGCAAAATCTTTGATGTGTGCAAATAATAACGTCATTCTTCAAATTATTATTTTTGCTATCTAGATAGAAAATTAATTAAGGTCAATAAAAATCTACTTACTTATATAACAAAATTTACATAAGGGATGAGTATTTTCAATATAAAAATGGCATATTTTATAAAAAAAAATGTTGTGGATATAGACAAAATATGTATCTACTTATTACAAGTTAATATATTACATTATTATGTGTTAATGCTTCAAATATGATGTCATGTATCAAATTTGATTTTGTATTTTATTATATTATATTTAAAATTATTTGTTTTATAGGTATTATTGGTTAAGATGTCATGTAAACATGGTGCTTGTTCATCTACAAGTAGATAACTCTTGATCCAGCTAACCTTCTTGATCTACAATTACAGGAATTACATAAATTAGAGGCCATATAGAATTATATCACAACAAATTAAAAATATTTTGCTAATTATAATAACATATTCATTTGATATCCTATAACTCATGTTAATACATCTAATTTTTTTATTTATTTTGTAGAAAATGGGTAAGATGTATTATCTGTTTCATAAGTTAACGTTGCTTCTAGATCTTGTGATCTGGTCATCATGGAAACGAGTTTGTATTAAATTATTTTTCTGAAGCATATCAAGATAGATCATGACTTGTTTAATGTATTTATTGAAAGTTAGAGATGATAGACTCATACCTTACATTTCTAAGTAGGTGAGATGATGCTTATATTATAGGTTATTATTGTTTTGTTTGCCTTACCTATAAATAGGCAAACATTTACTATCATGGGTATGCAAAATAAGATCACTCTATATGAGCTTGTGTTTGGATGAGCAATGCCTCTTGAAATATTTAAGGGAAACACTTTATATATGAGATGACTTTAGAATAATTTCTCTGAATTATTTTTTTATTTTGATGATGAGATCCTACTATGGTATATTAATATGGACTAATAGTGCAATTTACATATTAATTGATCTTATGTGGATTTTAAGCCTTTATTATATTATGCAAGTATGTTAAAGCCTACATATTTTATATGGCAACATACTCTTCATGGATCTTAGTGGGACATATGTGCCCTTGTTCTACTTGCCACCGATGGAGAAATTTGACTCTATTCAACTATATAGTCAGGGTTTAGGCATCATTTCATATTTGTATATCTACCTATGTCAAGCAAGCTTAGAAAAAACAAAATAAGTTGGAGGATGTTTGTTTCTTTTACAAGTTAAACAATCTACAAAGTTTTTTGTATTTGTATTTTCTAGAAATGTTTGAGTTAGTTATTAATCCCTATTTTTTTGTGTGATACAACTATGGTCATGAAATCATTTCCACTTGGAGTGTCACCAAATTAAGATAAAATCTGATATGTCTATTCAAGTTTTAGAGGCGGAGCTAAAACTTCCATTATGATATACTTAATATGTTGTTTAACATGTAATACTTAAATTAAAAATAATTTTCATGGTAACATTAATAAGTTCATCGGTTCCTTATTATTAGATGGTGTGAGAGTATGTACTTTGAAAATAATACAACCTATATTCTATCATTTTATCATAGTAGTTATATAGACAACACTCTAATAAGATAAATGACATTGTTGATGTTAAAGTTGGTTGTTGTGAAAGTTGTTGGGATAAATTGTATTGTCGATGTTAAAATAGGTTGATGTTTAAAATTTTTATGATAAATTACTTTGTTTATGTGAAATAGGTTGATGTTGGAAAACTTTGGGAAATAATTGCATTGTTGTTGTTTGATAATGTTGGAATAAATTTCATTTTTTATGTTAAAATAAGTTGATATTAGAAAATAATTGCATTATTGATGTTGAAAAATATTAAGAATAATTATATTATTGATGTTGAAATAGGTTGTGTGAAATACTTATTTAGAAGACAATCTGTTAGTTATTCTTGTTATATGCATAACAACCATGTATTTATGAACAACGAAGTCCCTTTTATGTTTTTAAAACTTATTAAAATGTATTTTTCAAATCGTGTGATGTGATAATTTAGCTTTCAGCAACACATCTTATATGACACATTTACAACCAATAAGATGCACGTCATCGATCATTCAAGTATGCATGCGGATTATAATTAGACGATCCACCATCTTTAGTACATATTGATATGAGATGAGATCTTTAGAGAGGTTCATCATTTAATTTCTAATAAGGAATACATGGACTAGTTCATGGGTATAACATGTTGAACCATTACACTAAATCCAACATAAGTTCCTTCACACAAGGAGATAAAGTATGACCATATACATGTCATATTCAAAATGCTATATAATAACCAAAACATTTTATTTATGGATTTATAATTATTTTTTCTTAATATTAGATAGGTCAGTTGTTACATGATGGTCAACATGTCATGATTGATCTTCATGATCTCAAAAATGATGATGGACTTAATTATTATCATGCATCATTTTTTATTTGAGATATGTTGCACTATACCTGAGCTATTAAAAAAGATATTATATATGGATGATATTGCCTTGGAGGTTAAAACCTTATAGATATGTGGAGGCTGGCCCTTCCACTCGTCATTGCAGACATAAATAAACTCAAATATTTGTTGAGAGAAGAATTTTGTTGTGTAAAATTTAGTTATAAGTTCTTTTTTTTATTATATTCATAATACTATTTTGGCTAATTATTAGGTTGTTTTTAATACTATCTTACACATTATGAATTTTCTTATTTAAATTGGATTAGTAGAGTTTAAATTGTTAATTTATAGACGAACATGTGAACATGGTGAATAAGTTGTTATAATTTCAAATAAGGCATTTATAGGTTAAAAAGATACATTTTTATATTTTGTTATTGCCAACATCAATTATCTTTATAATTAAAAAATAAAAAAATATTACATGAATTACTATTATAATTAATGAATAAAAAAATAAAAATATATTAAATATTACACCAAATTTCTATTATAATTAATGAACAAAAACAACATCAATTACTGAATTTCTTATTGAATTTCCTCTTACATCCTTGACTTTATTGATCATCATATTGTAATATGGGTTTGAGGTTTTGAATTACACTTTTTTGGGGTTAAAGTTCAGGATTTATAGGTTTAGGGTTTAGATGTTAAAATTCAGGATTTTAGAATTTGATGTTTAGGATTTTGAATTACACTCATTTGAGGTTTAAGTTTAAAATTTATAGGCTTGGGGTTTGGATATTAGAATGGCATGGGGTTTAGATATTAGAATTTAGGATTTTAGAATTTGAAGTTTAAGGTTAGGGATTATAGGTTCGGGGTTTGTGATTTTAGAATTTAAGGTTTAAAGCCTTCAAATGACAAGTTTCTAGTTTTGGTTTTGAATTTTATAATTTCAGACTTAAGGTTAGGGTTAATGTTTATGGTTAGAATTGGATTTTAGGGTTTGGAAATTGAGATTAGAGGTTTTGTTCAGGGTTAATTTAAGTTTATGATAATGGGTGGGTTTTATTTATAGTTAACTTAGAGTTATGGTATTTTAGGGCCTGATTTGGGGTTAATTTGGAGTTATGGTAGTATAGTATGTGATTTAGGGATAAATTTTGAGTTAGGATAGTTTAAGATTTTAGTTGATAACATAATCGTGCTTTTCATTAATTGTTTTAAATCCAAATAATATTCTCATTTATGATTGTTTATCACAATCGATAATCTCATTCATGGTTATATAAAAGCATATTATTTCCGTAAAATTTTTCTTATGAATGCTATATGTTCAAGACTTTTAACAAACTATATTAGTTTGGTAAAAGAACCTTTTGAAGTAGGGTTTTTTTTCCTTCTTATAGTAATTGTATTGAAATTGAATTTTTGAAAGCCTAATTAACTCCACACCATAAGATGATGTTTGAGAATTATTATACTTTGCTTCATTGTTTTACATAAAAATGAGGCAGCTTAAATTTTCTTTTAATTCTTTGATTTTTTTATTTTTTTAAAATTCTATCTTCCAAATTTTTTCTTCTAATTTTATACTTTTACCAGTTGATCAAGTTGCCTATAAACTTGTCAAGTCAACAACGTCATGTAAATTCAACTCTCATACGAGTTAATTTTAAACTTGGATTAAATAAGAAGTTGGGTCGGAAGGTTTTAAGATTGACTTGTTGGATTTGGTTTAATAATAATGTTATATAGTCTTATTCTTCTATTTTTTTTTATTAAATTTTATTAAATCCTTCTTGGCTCTATTTTTTTTAATCAATTTCAACTTTCAATGTTTGATTAATTTTGAATTTATTTTTGCTTTGCTTTTTATGCAATTACTGCAGTTTCAAACAAATATCCCAATATTTGGTTGATGCTCAATTCTATAAGTATCTATTTTTGTTATTATATTTTAAAGCAAAAAATAGTTTAAAAACACAAAGTTGTAAAACTCAATGAAGTCCGTGACCTGGATTATGGATTTAATGGGTTAAGCCGTAAAGTCTAAGTCAATTTAATATGTTGTCATATCAATATTAAAAAATAAAATGTTTCATCTTGAAAAGATTTTTAAAATCAAATTATATTTCTACTAATTATTTGGGTTATTTTTAAATTTATCAAATCTATTGAATTATGTCGGAACAACTCTCATAGGGTTAATTTAAAATTAGGGCTAGATAATGAGTTAAGTCAAGAGAATTTAAGATTGATTTATTAAATCCAATTTAATAACAATACCAAATAATTTCTTGTATCTTGAACATTTTCTTTAATTAAAAAAATTATTATTTAATTCATAAGCTTAGCAGGAGCAAAAAAAAACGAATTAACTCACAAAAAAAAAATGGTGAGTCAAGAGTTATAAAAGCTAACCTAGGGTTGATATTTTTTAATAAGTTTATTTTTATTTACACTTATATTTTTTTAGACATCCTGTTTCATTGTGTGTTTTTGTTTTAAATCAGCCTTTATATTTTTTTTATTTTTTTCTATAGAATTATCCCAATCTTATGATTTAAATAATGAGTTTAGTGAGTTAACTTAATTTAACTCGGTTTTTTTTTTTATCTTCTATTAAATTATCTTATTTGCATGATTTGGAGTGGTGGGTTTGATAGACTTATCTAGGTTTGATGGTTTTTTTTTCTCTTGTATTAATTGATTTGTTTTTTCAATTTTATTTTATATTTGATGCGTTGATAATTAAAGTTTTGTTTTTTTTTCTATTAAGATATTTTAATTTCATAACTTAGATTAAAGATTTCATATGATAACTTGTGGATTAGCTAAAGTAATTTATTCCTCTCTTTTTTCCATCATCTTGACTAACCTGGGTAAGCGTTCTTTTTGTTCAAGCTATCATGATAACTTCTTTTTTAATTCAATCCATTTAGGTTCTTTCTGTTTTTTTCATCTTCTAATTAAATAATATCAGCTTCTGTAACTTAATCACATCTATAACTTGATGGACTTAGATTGACGGTTCTTTAAAACACACTTACAATGCCAAGTATTTATTTTTTTTCATCAAAGAAATTTGGGCGGATCAAGTATAATCTAAACGAGGTCATGGTATTTTAGTTCCTTCCTGCTTGCACATTGACAAGAGACCAAATACTGAATACTTCTGAAAAGAAGATTTGACTTTGTTTCCCCTCATGTGGAATGAAGCGAGGCTGTTGCGGCATAAAGGTGCAAGAAAAGTTTTGGGTGACGCCGAAAGAAGGGAGTTCACATGGATCCACGTGGTCAAAATGTCCATTTTCAACTCAAACTGTTGACAGAATAACAGAAATGCCACAAACCGTATACATGTAACTCGCTCCTCCCTTGTTATAAATGATTATTTCTGTGTTTAAGGTTCTCTTTTTATTCTTTTTTTTTTTAGAATCAATTTAGTTCCCAGCCCAGGTCAATAAATATCAGACAAAGTAATTAAATTCTAGGCATAAATATACAACCCTGAAATCTATCTCTAGTTAGGTTTTAAATTATACTTAGTTTTGACATTAGTCTAGCCAAACCCAATTGACTCGAAGTTAACTCATAACTTGATTGATTGACCCGTATTGAGTCGATAAAAACAAATTTTTCAAATAGCAAGATGGTATTGTTTTGACCTGACAATCTAGTAATCCAAACACTATACCAAAATAGACCCATATCAGTTCAGAAAACTTTGATATCAGATGATCATGGAAAATTATACCAAAAGTGACCCTTACCAGTTCAGACAACTTTGATGTCAGATGATAATGGAAAATTCTAACGAAGGTTTTGGAAGAGGAGAAAGTGTAAGGAGGGAAAAAAGGAAAGATAACTTTAAAGCTTCAAGGGAAGCCCCTTGCTCTTGGGAAGGAAAACAAAACTAGTCAATTCAAATCCAGGTTTACTGCATGCAATTATTCATCTACAGCTTCACATTGATGATTGTAGAAAATACACCAAATAAAATAAAATGACCATTTCTCGAGAGACGGGTAGTATAATATCAAAAGGGAAACAAGAGAACCAGTCTATCCTAATACAAAAAACCCATGACGATCTAACATTAACGAGAGAAATAAATAATGTGACAGCCAGTCAAAAGCAAGTAAATACAGAGCAAAAAAGACTAAGCAACAGAATAACCTGATATAAGGAACGCAACATGATGCCTTAAATCATTACTGATTAGGAGGGGGGGCTGGTATCATTGGGTTCTGGCTGGGCTACCTCATCAACCCTCCTGCTGTTATCATCAACCACCAGAACATCATCCATCAAGTCATCCTCCCCAACATTGATATCCTCCACATCATCCTCGTCTTCATTGTTGCTTCCACCAGGTATCTTTCTTGTCTTGGGACCATGCTCAAGCCTGTGGGTATCCAGTTCTTTGTCCATTGTTTCTTGCAAGTTTGCATCAGTGCTTGCTCTCCTCGCTTTTCTTGCATTTTGCCACCTCTCCAACTCCTTTTCCACATAACCAAGATGCTGATCCCCAATCTGCTTCTGGTATTCAGATAATTCCTCTCTCCTAGCAGCTTTCCATTCTAAAAATGCCTGATGTACAAATTTGTGAGAAGAGATGAACAGAAAGAATTCAGATCAAACAAATCTTGAGGGAATAGTCCATAATTTCAAATCCAAATCTCAACCCCCGGTTTAAGATGTACAGATCACATAAATGTATAATTTGGAGAAGATTGTTGTTGGAATTGTAACATTATCATCCAAATCTTTCTCCATAATTCAATAGGCTGAGGGACTGGGAAAGTCACAGTCAACTCACCTGTTCTCTTTGCTGGTCAAGTATGGTGGCATCTTTTTCCAACGGCTTTTTACACAAATAATAAATCGGAGGTTCTGCCTTGGTCCTGAAAAATAGATCCCACAAGCAATCAAAGTGAGTTGAAAGTTATCGGAAAACTACAGCATAATTCCCCTAAGATCCTGCAAAGATGCAGTAAAGATTCGCTGGCCCAGTTCCTTCAATACTACTACTATGCACTTGAACAGAAACTTATCTTCGTCTCAATAAAATTGTGAATATGGACACTTTTGGACCAAAGTTAAAAATAACCTGCAGAAGAAGAAGAATACACAGGATAACATTAAAAAAAGAAAGCTTAACTGGGAGAAGTTAGCAACAGAGAACAAGAGCTTATGTCAAATGGATGGTGTACCTTATAAAATTGCTAAGTTTTTTGTGGTGCTCACTCCAGCGAAGAAACAGCAATTCCAACTTCTTTTCTTCAGCCTTTGCAGCAATGCGTGCTCTGAGAGTCTGGCAAAGTAAAAGTACAATAAAAGAGAGAAAATATCATTTGTTTCTGCACGCAGAGAAAAGGAACAATTAAAGGCTTTGCCCATACAAGTTACAATCTACCAATATAAGAACAAACCAGATCTTTCTTCCTCTGTTCAGCAATTTGTTCACGCTCTTGTTGCCTCAGCCTTTCACTTTCTTCACGTGCCTTTTGTTCAGCCTGAGAAGAGTTTTTAGACATTCAATTATCACACAAAACCAGTTAAATCTCAACATGTTAAAACTTGTCTCTAGCAGGGCCAAAAACAACTTTGAAAAATATAGCATTGAACACGTCAAAAAGAAGAAGAAAAGAAGCCTTACCACTCTAGAAAAAAGGGGAAAAATCAAATGTAATGCATGCCTACTTTGGAAACTTCCAGAATCTCACAGCAACAAAACCATGGACCTATTAGTCATTCTATGAGGTGCCAAAGAGCTGTATCCCATGATACAATCTCTAACTATGAGATCTGCTTTTCTTTGTTTGAGCTTCCCTCAATGAAAGACTTGTAATATGTCAAAAATGACTTTCAAATTTTTAAGAGAGTATGAAATTTGATAACAGAGGAAAGTATTCATCTAGCCAGGCAAACAAGTTTGTGATTAAGGTTTAGTTTACCTAAAATGATTCAAAAAGGAACAGAAATGCTGGATTGATAAGAGCAGATATACTCACTCTTTGCAAGGCATTTGACCTTTGTATAAATGCTTCAGTGCCTGAAATTTTCATATCTTCTTTCCTGAATTTCTGAAGCCATTTCAAACAATACCAAAAATAGAGAAGAAATTAAGTAATAATGGACCACACATAAAGAAAGAAGAAACTAATAACAGATATGCTAATCCAAACATTCTAAAAAATATTTTGGCAAAAATTAAAAGGAGTATTATAAATCTTGATTACATGGGTAAATAAAAGAGTGTCATTTTTAGAAAAACATTATGGTGCAGAGGGTGTAACTAGTGGTATCCTGTTAGTTACTCTCAAAGGCCCACTTTAAAGAAAGAGATGGATACAAGGAGCAGAGAATAAAATTCATAACCCATTAAAAGTGATAAGAATATCTCCATAAGATTTATCTCTTCTCCTTGTATCTATCTATCTATCTATTTTTTTAAAAGTGGATTACAGGGAGTAACTAATATGATACCACTAGTTACTCCCTAAGCACCATAAAATTACTCTAATTTTTATCTTGTTTTGCTATTCATTGCAAGCAAGTTCCTACTTATATTTATTATAATATTACAGGATTAAATTTCAAGGATTCCTCAATGAGACCACATTTTTAAGCTAAGAATTTCAGATGTATATCTCCTAATAACTCTTCAAAAGGTTGCTAGCTATGGGAGTTTTAGTTGGTTCTGTCATAAGATTCCTAGATACCATTGTTATTGGGATCAAGCTCCCCCAGGAAAACCATGATCTGGATCGACTAATGGTAAATTTGTGTTTGGTGTCAACCAAATTGGCAATCTGGATTTCCTTTTTTCTTTTTTTAAGGGCAAGGAGAAATAAATACTGATGGCAGCTTCCACACATTACTTACTTTTGCACTTCCAACAACTAAACATTTGACACACTGCCTTGTGTGTCACACTCAAAGTCTCAAAAAATAAAATCACAAATACATCTGAAAGACTCGTTTAGTATGAAATTCAACACTTAAAATGAGCTAAATAGGTGCTCCAAAGCTTATCACAATCCAAACCAACATACAAAGCAAGTCTAATGCCCGCATACCATAAATTAATGCAAGTGCACATCTCATCCCCATGCTCATACCACAACACAAAACATCGCACAACATTTTAGTTAACTGTGTGCATAACCCAGCACTCCCTCTACCTTATTCAGCTTCAGGTTTTTTCAAAACCCTAGCTTCCTTCTCTTCTTCCTTTGGTCTAACATTCAACTCATGTGAATATTATTAAAGGCCAAAGACTTGAGAAACTAGCAGACTGAACTTTTCAAGAGATCAAGCATCAAGATCAACCATTTCCACCACTAACTCAAACTCAACCTTTAACCTTTTAGGGATAGAGTTTGTTTAGAAAAACTTTAGGAGCGCTTGCTTATTCTGGCAAATATATGCTGTTCACTAACCTATGGCAATCCCACAAGCAATAAAATTAGCGCAATCACAAGTACTGTATAAAACACAAAAAACCCTAAATCTCTAGTGTAATCTCTTGTGGGCTAGCATCTATCCAATGATGTCTTGCCTTTTATATTGAAGAAACACATCATCTCAAGAGATGCTCCCAGTCCCACAAAGAATGTTATTTTTCTTTTTTTCCTTTGCACATACCATAGTGTTTATCTGCTATCAAAAGTTTATTTTTTATTCAATACCCTTATTAATTACTCAAATAGTAAAAAATTAGTCACTTTGACCATTAGCTAGATGTGAGATCTTTCAGAAGATTATAGTTTTTATTGATAAAAAAAAATATGTAGCAAAATTCAAGTCATGGGGAAAAAAACCAACGCAATTAAGTTCCACTCTAGTCATTTCAGTCAAAATCCATGGAAATAACAGAAGGCAAGGAGCTAGCCTACACATACCTCCAGAGTACCTAAAAGTTGCCCCAGCATTCTTTTGTTTCTGCTAACCAAGCTTGGATCCTGATTCTTGGGTAAGACCCTTGGAACAGGCTCAATCACTGGAGTTTCAACCACCTACAAAGAAAAAAATCATAACAAAACGAAAGAATTACGAGTTGAGCCCACAGAAAACACCCTCCACAACAAGACAAGACTCCACATTTACCCTCTTCACTGCTCTTTGATTGACATCTCTCCTAGACCAACCACTTTGCCTTAACATGGCAGGCTTTCCATCAGCAAGAGTCCCTTTAGCAGGGTCATCATTTCCTTCCTCAGTCAATTGCTGCTTCTTCACATCCTCTGCTCTGGCAGGATCCTCAATGATCTCTCCATCCTCCTCCACCTTCAATCCCGGATTGCATGAAAGTTTCAATTCTAAGAAAGTTTCGACATGATAGAATCCAAGAACATGACCAAATATATACATAGGCAATGTATATGGTTTCAGGTCTACCTTAACAACAGCAGATAAAAGTCGCCTTTTTGCAGGAGGTTGATCTTCCGCCTCGTTCCTATCAGCCTAAAACCCAACCACTCAAGAAAATAAATAAATAAATAAAACCGACAAATAACAAACTCGTTGAACAGAAAGAACAAGAATACCGGTCGAACAAAGCCGCGATGACGAGCACCGTTAGAGGCGAAGTTTCGAGGGGCGGCGGCGGCGGCGGCGGCGGCGGCGGAGGAAAAGCCTCCCCTTCGAAGTCCCCGAGGATCACGAAGGCGCTCCGAAATCTACAAGATTTTGGGCATGTAATTAGCTGTACGTAAAGGTACAAGTGGTTTTAATACAGGAAAAGGTGAAGGAGATGACCTGGCGTTGTTGGCGATGGAGCTCATCGATCTCTCGTTGGAGCTCTTCCTCCGTTTTCTCTACAGCACTGCTACTACCCATTGAAATTCAAAGAGTGAAGAAGGAGCTGAAGGCTGCCTGCCTCTACAAACCCTTGCTTTGTTTCGCCTTCGGGGGGTTTTTTTTTTTTTTTCTTTTCATGTAATCTCGTGCCTCTATTATTTGTTTTATATACATTTAGTCCCTGTACTATTGTTTTTTAATTTATAATTTTAAAAAACCCAAGGGTCTGTCAGCTTGATTTAAAACATTCTCTACCACGATTTTTTTATTTATTTAAAACATGCATTTTATTTAAAATTCTAAACAACTTAACCATTTTTTCTCCATCTTGTGGAGAAAATATAATGCTTTTATCCTATAATAATTCTCATCTAATTTGTAATATAAAACAATGATTTTTTATTAGAAGCTTGGTTCTTAATACAGAAACTCATTATGATATATAAAGTAATTTTCAACCAAGAAATAAAAAATAATGTTTTTGTTGTTATTTTTATTTGATTTAATGAAAAAAAATCAATAATTTGAGTTTTATATACAATTATTTATAAAATAATTATTAATATTACTAAAAAAACTCTAGTCTAATTTAAAATAATGTCATATGCAAATTATTTTTTATATATCATTTTAATAATCTTATTTAAATCACATTTTATTATAATTATATAAAAAAACAAAATGTAAAAAGCCATTGAAAAAAAATGCTAGACATGCCTAGGCTTAAATGATAGATACATAGGTTTGGTTCAAGAGTAAAATCATGTATGTGAACATGGAAAACTAGGCTTGGATGTCTAACTCTATTTTTTAAAATAGATGCATAATATGTTGTTTAGTTGGAGAAATAGCATATCATCCATTAATACATTTTTTTACCATTGTTGGTGATAGAAAAATACAAGTATTGAGTTTTTAAACCCTTTAAACTTAGTTTTTAACTTGTTTTTATATGAAAATACCCTTAAAAGTTATAATAACTTTAATAACTTTATTTTCAATCTTAAAACACATTTAACCACTTTAAAAATTGAACATAAAACCAAATAAAAAAACTTCATAGGCATTAATATACTTTTTATGAAATAGTTAAAGGTCAAAGCCACTTTAATTCAACTTCTTTATCTAAAACGAATCCATTAATATCAAGATTTATTTTTGTTTAGCATGAACGTAAGATCAAAACATAAAAATATAAAACTAGAAGGATAAAGAAAATGCAAAAAAAAGAAAAAAAACTTTCATTCAGGTAGTTATGTTAAATGATTCAAAATTAAAAGATTTTGATGCATGCTATGGTAAACTAAATAAAATAATCAAACTAAATTAAATAAACTAAAACATATTAAAAGAAAAACCTTGATTTCAAGTAAATATCTACCTACGAAAATCAAAACTGATTATTGAAACGATACGTCAATTTATATTTTCAATATTTATCTTTCGTTAACATTAATCAATTAACTGATCCGCAATATAAATAACCGTAACCATTAAACTATCACAGTGTCTATACTAATAATTTAATTCAATGACAACCTTAAGATCTCTATAGGTTAATAAATCTAGATAATATAATTATTTGCAATCTATATTCGATTTTATTAGATATTTTCCCTAAAATTATTAACATAGATCTACTATAATTATTAAACTTAGTAACTTTACAAGTTTAAATATCATAGCTCTGATTTTAATATCAAACTTAGCAATAAATTGGTTAAAATAGTAACTTACAGTTAAACTAAACAATCATACAAAATAAACATAGAAAAAAAATCCATACTTATTATATAAATCAAAAAGAAAAAATAAAGTAGATCTCACTGTTTTTGAAATTCAAAGGTTGTTGTATCCTTTCAACAAAGAAAAATAACTTAGCATTAGCCTTGCATGTCTATTAAAAAACTAAGAGAAAGTACTTATATATATATAAGATGAGAGTTTCTTTTTCTTTTTTTTTCTGGTTACCCCTTTTTCTTTCTATATATATATATATATATATATATATATATAAGATGAGAGTTTCTTTTTTTCTTTTTTTCTTTTTTCTGGTTACCCCTTTTTCTTTCTCTCTTTCTTTTTATTTGATAGGAAACCATAATCCACACATCACTACAATCCATATATATCCTCCAAAATAATAATAGTCATTTCTAAAGTAGATAATCTACATTTAAATAGTACAATACTATTTTTCTAAAAAGAAGAAAAAGTAATATTGTCTAAAATCTTCAAGTTTTAACTTTGGGCTTCAAGAAGTTAAATTGTTAAAATAAAAATCTTTTCCATACGAAGAAATAATTGTCATATCAGTTTGAATGCTTGAGAAGTAAGTTGGACTTATTTCTTCACAAAGCTCGTATATTGGTA
This sequence comes from Populus euphratica, assembly GCF_000495115.2. Taxonomy (NCBI): domain Eukaryota; kingdom Viridiplantae; phylum Streptophyta; class Magnoliopsida; order Malpighiales; family Salicaceae; genus Populus; species Populus euphratica. The sequence continues at coordinate 365,787 of NW_011500000.1, forward strand.
AAGTTTATGAATTGTCTTAGAAAATCATATTTTTTTCATATGACGTCTTTCTATACTGAAATTTCATAGATTAATGTCTTTAAGTTAAGAATCCAACCAAATTAAGTTTGCATGTAATAAACTTCTCTAACTCAAGATATTCAAGTTAGAATGATCAAATGTCAAAATTAAAAGAATACGAGACAACCTCTATAACTCAAGTTCTGCATAAAATATTAATTAGAGATCAAATTTGTCAATATTCGATATGAGTTTAAACATGATCTGAATTTTATTTTTAATTTACTTTTTATCGAATCTTACATCAAAACATACCTTCAAAATATAAAACAAAAAATATCAAAGTATTTCATATATAAAACATAAATAAAATATTAAAAAATATATAAATAAAACTATCAAATAATATAATTACATAATAAACAATCAACAAAATCAATGAAAAGTCCCTACCTAGCCCGTAAACACAAAAAGGCAAACGCACAAGCAAACACAAGAAATAACAAAGGCACCACCAAAGGAACCTAATAGCAACAACACACAAGGGAAGCATAAGACCTTCAACACAACCCACTAAAAACCACATCAGACCCATGCTAGAAACCCACAGGCCTAGAGTTGCCTTGCTTCGCCATGTAATCGACCACATAGTTTCCCTATTTAAAATTATGGACAAAGTGAGCAGCATTCAAGGTAGAGGAGCATCGAGCAACTAAACTAAATAAGCACTCGTGGAAATGTGATCTAGCAGACCTATGCTACATCTATGAGAGTCATATTCAATAATAAAGGAATGGCCAGTCAGATTAGAGCTAGAAAAAAGACACTTCCAATACTTTAACAACCACTATAAGCTCTTCTTCATTCGACTTTTTAACACTAATCAGAACAGAAAACATGCCTAAAACTATGCCTTTAGCATCTCTAAGAACACCACCTATGTCGGCTGATATGACCAAAAGATTGATATCTTCTTCTAAGTGTAGGAGTGTCGAAGTAATAAATAATCCAGCAAAGCCGGAGTCGAACCACAGGGAGGTTAATTGTATAAATTATAAATAATAATAATACAACAACAACAATAACAACAACAACAACAACAACAACAACAATAACAATAACAATAATAATAATAGGAGGAGGAGGAGGAGGAGGAGGAGGAGGAGGAGAAGAAGTTGATGAGAACTTTGAGATGAAAGATTAACGTAAGGATTAAACAATAATAATAATAAATGTCAAGGTTAAAGAATCTACTAATAGTATGTCAAACAAGTATAGTATAAACTCTTATTACTCAAATGGAAACTACACACAAAGAAGGTTCCAATCAGATTATAAATTGTTACATGATTACATTAGTTACCTTATTCGAATAATGCTAATACTTATAAATATTGTCAGACATTCATGTTTATAGCTTACGTTAACAACAAATCAAGTTCCTTTCATAGCTCAGGTGTCGGTTATACCATACAGTATGAGCTATGAAAGTGTCAAACATTTGTTATACCAAGTGTTATACAACATAAATCTAGATTAGTCATTTAACAAGCAAAATATTAAATAGTGAACAAGATAACAAATAGAAAACATATTAGTATCAAATATTAAAGTCCATGTTAAGTTTACATTATACTTATTCTTACACCATTAGTATGACCTTTTTCACCTTGACATAATAAACTTAACTAAACATAATGAATGAAAGAAAAATAAATAAATAAAATAAGAACATAAATATGATAAAAGTTAAATATGTAAAGGAAAAGAAACAAAAGACATAAACTTGATATTAATAAAAGCAAAACATAAGCAATACAAAGAGAGAAAACAAAAACATAATCTTGATCTAGAAACCAAGATGCCTAAATGCATGGCAAATGCTTTCTTTTTTATATCAAAATTGGAAACTATTGATTTTATGAGTAATTAATAAGTGGGTGGCCAACTATTAACTTGGTGACAATCCTTATCTTCTCTTATCTGCTCAAAATGTCATTGATAACATCAGAAGTGGAACCACTTGAAAACATGAAAGTTGTATGAAATTGTCTCCATTTTTTAGAGAGAAAAAATATGGAGGTCATTTGGACTTCTAGAACTCCAAATATGGGCAAAATACTGAACAGTATTCAAGTTGTAGGACAGATTCAGACTTCTTCATTATTGCTACAAATTGGACTTGAAAATGGTCTTATTAAATCTTGGGCTCCTATGAAAGTTGTAGGCCTATGTCTTAATTTTCCATCCATATAAAGTATACTTAAATCCAAGATCTATAGCTCTAGATATGACCCAATTACCGAACAATGTTCCGGTTTGGACTACACTAGCATCTCTTTTCTAAGTTTAGCTATCTTTTTGTCCTTTCAATTTCAGTTCTTAAACTCATCAATCAATCTTTTCATTTATATGATAAGCCTACATTTAAAATGAACATTTACCATAAATTAAAGGTATCTTATATTATTAGATATGTTATTATAAAAACATGTTTTAGTTAAGGAGTTATTGATACTTCAAGTGCAAAATAATAATATAAAACCTTGATAAAAATGCACTTTTAAGAAATAATCATCAGCATAGCCTGAAGTACTAGGAACTGAGGCATCAATATTCCATTTCAAAAGAGGAGGATCAGGAGACTTGAGGTTGAGGAATCTTGGAATTAGACCATTTGGTGATACCCTCCACTGAGATCAAAAGGTTCAAAGCATTATAAGTAAACTTAGGCATTAAGACATTAATCCAATCAAGATAATTCCCCTCTTAGCTAGCCCCTTTCTCGTATTAATCTTGTCTAGGATAGTCATCCATCAAAAGGCTTCAATTTTCATAGGCACTAAACCTTTCCACAAACCTCTGAAGGAGAGGAGATTGTTGCTATTACTAGAGGGGAGCATAAGCTTAGTTTAAAGATCTCACTAAAAATAACCATTAGGAGTAACTTTTCAAATCAACTTGTCTCATTCTCTTTATCAAGCATAAAACTAGAGAGTAACCAGGATAAAGACAACATGTTGGAAAGTACATTCATTTAAAAAATAAAGCTTTATTTATGGCTAGTATAGCACCAATTCCTAAACCTCCATGATCCTTAGGAAGAATTATAGTATGCCACTTGACTTGACAGATTTTCTTACCATTTTCAGCTCGAGACCACAGAAAAGCGTAATCTTCTTTTCAATCAAAGAGGTAACCAAAACAAGGATATGATAAAAGACACAATAATTTAAAGGAAGATTGCAAAGCATGGACTTGATGAGGCAGATTCTGCCTCCTATAAAAAGATACCTCTCTTTTCAAGATGTCAGTCTTTTACTGATTCTATTAATAGCAAGTTTCCATATTGCAGAATAGTGGCTGGAGGCCCTAACAGGCAAGCCTATATATATAAAATGAAAAGATTCTACTTTAAATCATAAGGAAAAAGCCATGTTTGAGATGATTTCACAATCAGGGCCAAAACCTTGAAGAAATTCACCTTCAATCCAGAAACCAACTCAAAGTATTGGAGAATTCTTTTAACATTCTGAATGGAGGCAAATTTATCATAACTAGAGATGAGAGTAT
>NW_011500000.1:381093-398522 GCF_000495115.2 Populus euphratica
TATTATTATTATTATTATTATTATTATTGTTATTGTTATTGTTATTGTTGTTGTATTATTGTTATTTATAATTTGTACAAATAACCTCCCTGTGGTTCGACCCCGGTCTTGCCGAGTTATTTATTACTTCGACACTCCTGCACTTGGGAGAAGACATCAACCTTTTAGTCGTGTCATCAGTAAATTGAAGATGCAAGATCCTTAAGCCATTCTTCCCCAAGACAATACCTTCAACCAAGCCTAATTCATATCCCTTAGATAACATCTTACTAAGCCACTCAACAACTATAGTAAAAGGGAAAAGGCGTAGAGAATCTCCTTGGTGAAGCCTTTTTTCCATACCAAACTCTTCTATGAAAGAGCCATTAACTAAGATAGAGATCCTATATGTTAAAATATTTTGTCTAATCTAACACCTTCATTTATCTCCAAAACCCATATAACTCAAAGCTTGAATGACTATTATATAAACTTCCAATCAAACTGCTAGGCCTAAACTCTTGTAATGCCCACAACTTCATGAATGATTATGAGAAAAGACCTGTTAATACCCTTACGCAAGCAACTTGAGTTGTGAAAGTCCTTGACCAAGCTTCCTTCAAAAATAAAAAAATCATACCATCTGGCTATGGGGTTTATTACCATCATAAAAATAAAAAAATAAAAACATCAGCTTTAACTTCTTTCATAGAAATGGACTTTCCAAATAAGAGGAAAAATATGGGAGTAACTTATTGAACTCCAACTTCGAGCTAGAAGGTCTGAATAGATTCTCATTGGAATCGAGGCTTTTGAAGAAAACCACAACTTCCTTTTTATAAATGCAGGATTTGAAATCAAATTCACCCCTACTATGAGAGATAAAATTTCATTCCTTCTTTGTCTAGCTGTAGCTGTAAGGTGGAAGAGCCTAATGTTTCTATCACCCAACCTACACCATTGAAGTAGAGTTTCATTTATGGAATTTTTATAATGTATAAACTACCCACTAAGTCTTTATTTATCAAAGAGTATGTTATGGAATAACAATTTAAATTGTTCTTTTTGTCAAAAGTTAATTGAAATGGTAACACATAACATATTCGAATTTATTATGAGATAGTATAGAAGCTGTAATCTAAATTTATGCATTGGTTGTGTCAAATGTTGATCTTGCTTAAATAATTTTTAGATAATTTTTATATTTTGAAATGGTATAGTTTAGGGATCTATGCCAAAAAAATATATTTGGCGCTCATTCTTTTTTTGTATAATTTAGCATGTTTGGATTGCTCACAATTATATGGTTTTTAGTAATAAAAAAATAAATTGGAATAATGTATATTATTTCATTTTTTTATCTAGTTGTAATTTGGATAAAATATATTAATGAGAGTTTTTGCGATATAAAATCAAAGTTATTATATTTATTAAACTATCTTCTTATATGGACTAGTAAAATAACATTGGGAGTAGATTCATTTTAGATATCTCTCCCATCATATATGCTTAAATAAAATGTTGATAAGTTATTAGAAAGAAAACTTAAACGTGTTTTCAGTGATCATGAAGGAAAATTTCTTTGCATTTTCTCTTGCTCATAAGTAATATGAAATCTAATGAAGTGAGGTGTTCACAATTAAAAAACATTTTTTTAGTATTGAGTAATGAAGTTGAGGTGTTCACAATTAAAAAATATTTTTTTAGCATTGACTCCTACAATGTTTTTACTCATCAATGAATGAATTGTAATGTCAATTTTTCATAATGTTATCACTTGGACTAAAAAAAATATGTGGCCTTGGCTGTGGCAAGACATGTTTAATGTTATTTTTAATATATGCAATCTATCTTTTTTAGTCCATTCTCAACATGTTCATAAAAAGAAGAGTTAAGTAGTGAATAGTCTTAGCCAATGTAAAAGTTTTTTGAGATATTGATCTAGTAGTATTGCTATAGCTTTTATTCAATTTTATTTTTCTTGTTTTTTGATGAAGGGTTATTGTTTTATAAGAAAGTTCCTTGACTTTATAGACTTTATATTATATTTTTTCTCTATCAAGCCATGTTATTAATGGATATAACAAGTGTCTAATAGATCATTCATAATTCATAAACAAAAAAAAATCTATCTTTGAAAATCATAAATTAGATTTGGTTTTGACTTTTATATATATATATATATAATTTTAAAAAATTTAAACTTGATAATTAAAGACACTTTATTTTTATGTATTTTAGAGGCAAAAAAAAAAGAGATAAAAAGGAAAACAATTGTAATATCACTATATTTTTTGTAAAGAGCTTTATTAGCTGAAACAGTGCATGTTATGCTATTATGAACACAAAGGTGACAAGAAATGATTCCATGCCTTTCTACTTCATCAACAGGTTGGTTCAAATCAATGAACATTATCCGGTTTTAGCTAGGACCACCACTACTGATACTTTAATGATGGATATAATTGTCTGAAAGAAAAACCACTTGAAAGTTCGAGGATCTTTTTGATTGATTTGCTATTTTGATTGGCATAGTCTTTTGGATTTTATTTATTCAAACTTTATGAAAGTGAGAGTGGTATTGTATATTCACGGATCTAGATTTTGGGTGGTAGTTATTATTTTTTAAAATGTTTTTATTTGAAAATAAATTAAAATAATTTTTTTAAAATAAAAAAATTATTTTCAATATTAGTACATTAAAATCTAAAAACACATAAAAAATTAATTTAAAAAAATTAATTCTTTTAATAAGTGCTGCCCAACCGCACCACCAAACACCTCTCTAATTCAAAAAGCTTCTTCTTCGCCCCTTTCAAAAGGAATGCCTAATGGATTTACAAAAACCAAATTGTGCTTTAAGATTAGATGTAAGTATGAATGATAAACTCAAATTTAGCGGGCCTAAAAAAATGAAGGGAATGACCCATTCTACCTTAAGCACGGCTAAGGGAATCACCCATTCTTTCTTGAGCTCGACCAAGGAAATGAACATTCTTTTCAGGGCACGGCCAAGGGTACCTTTCTCCCTTGGACACGACCAAGGAAATGACATCATCTCCTTTAGACATGGCTAATAAAATGACCCTTTTTTATGCACGATCAAAGAAATGATGTCATCCTTCTTGGAAACGGCCAAAGAAATGACCCTCCTCTCCTGGACTCATCCAATGAAATAATCTATCTCCCTTGGACTCAACCAAGGAAACAACGCATCATCTCCTTTGAACATGGCTAATAAAATGACCCTTTTTTGTGCACGATCAAAGAAATGATGTCATCCCTCTTGGAAACGGCCAAAGAAATGACCCTCATCTCCTGGACTCATCCAATGAAATAACCCATCTCCCTTGGACTCAACCAAGGAAACAACCCATCTCTTTTGGGTTTAGCCAGGAGAAGGACCCCTTGGGTCTAGTCTTGGAGAAAAACTCGGCCTTCATGAGCTCATCTATTTTTTATATCCTAGTCTCTTTACACCCTTTAGGTGTATAAAAATCTCATGAGGGCCTACCATATTTATTCCTCATTAAATGTTATCAAGATAAGATAACACTTCAGCCCTTTCTCTTCATAAAAGAATAAGACTCATGAGTTATAAATACATAATAAATCCTCTAAGTTCATAATTTCTTCATTCTCAATACTTGTTAGCATATGTATTCTCAGAATTTATCTCTTTAAAATATCTTTATATGTTTCCTCTCTAAAAAAAACTCACTTAAGCATCTAAAAGTCCTTATTTTCATTAAATGGTTACAAATACTTTCTATCAACCACCTTAACTTAATTCTTAGGCATAAACTATTCAGTATCTTGGATAATAAAAATAAATCAGATTATTAGAACCAAATTAATGTTTAATTGATTATCCAATACAAGAGATTTATTCCCAAGTTACTTGGATTTTTTATGACATCATTAATGACCAATTCAAAATAACTTATTGTCTTTGATCTCTATGTATATTTTTATATATCGATGCACTCTTTGTATTGTTTTATTTTGTTTTTCTTTTATTTTTTATTGCATGTTCCTCATTTTAATACTCAAGTATTGTTTAAGGTTTTAAATTTTTCCTTGAAGTGTATAAGTTTTGTTTTATGAGCACTCTTCCTGTTAGTCCTACTCTAACACTGCAAAATCACTTCGAATCATCATTAAGTCTTCCATAAATAACATAAACCGTGTTTGTTTTATTAAACATGAAAGGATAAAAATTTTCAAGATTTGGTGTTTTTATATAAAAAATTTCAAGGAAATGATGTTTATTAAAACTTTCAAGGATAAAAAAGAAAAAAGAAAAAAGAATGGATAGAATAGTATTATACAAACTTTGGTGCAGTGATGGAGTAGCATCCCTTGTGATAGGTATATGAGTGCTTAAATAATTAAAATGTGACTGAAATGCAAATCAAAGTATCAAAATAAATTCAATAATAATCTCAAATATGCTTGGTATGCATGTGTGTGAGTACATTTATATATATAAATGATAGAAATATTATAATCGAGTGGTCCAAATTAGTCAATTAATTAGTAGATTTTAGCATAATATAAAGGTTATATAAATTTCTTTAACCCAACAAAAGAATTAATAGATGTTGACAAAAAAATAAAAATAAAAACTAATAAAGAAAATGGAAACCGGAAGGGGGAGAGATTGATACTGTCCCTTTTCAATTCCTTGGATTGAATTAGTACATTATATAAAGTTCTTACTTACAAATTAAAAAAAAAAAAAAAACTAACAAGCTAAGTGGACAAGGAAAATCAAAGTAAAAGAAAATTGGGCAGCAAGAGTTTATTGTGCAGAAAAGAAAGTTAAGCAAAGATTGTAGCCTTCAATGGTAATAAAATTAGACAAGCCATATGTATATTTATATATTCCTCCGTTATAGCTTAGTCAAGCGCTGAATCAGCTTACCACTTGTGCATGGGGAGAGAATTCAAGGACCAGAAAGTTGCTGCTGCTGCTTGCATGTAGGGCTACCTCTCTCACCATCCCTACTGATCAAAGATGGTTCTATAGGATGACTGCTGCTGTTCTCTTTATTAATGAGAGATGTGATAGCAGCCGCAACAGCAACCCTAAATTTTGGATCAGAAGCTATTGCTGTTACATTCTCAGCCATCAGTAACTTCTCTTCTTGCACTCTATGGCCAGCAAAATTACTGCCATGAACATTAGCAGCGCTATTTTGGTAACTGCTTGATCGGCTTTGCATCCAATTACTGAACGAGCTGGGGTACTGATTATGACTAGCCGAAGAAGAAGAATATTGTGAAGAGCTAGCCATCATTGGATGCTGTAGTAGTGATCGATCTCGATCGTGTGTAAGATCAAGAACAATCCCTTTGGAAGGATCATTGGGGTTTATGCTTCTGAAGTTCGATGAATATTGAGGGTTCCAGGCATGGTATGGAAGGGAATTAGCTTGACCAGTACTGATCATGCCATCAGAGAGAGGGTTACTGGAATTCAGTAACATAAAGGAAGCTGCTGCAGAGGCTGTTGAAGCCATGGCTGTTGCTCCCACAGGGAGTGGATGATTATGAGTCCCTTCATATGTTGTTATCAGAATTGACATATCCTCTAGACATCTTTGCACCTAGTAAAAATCATAACACACAAAATATTAAAGAAAGAGAAAACAGCAAATTAAACTAATCATGTGCTTAAATATAATCACAAGAGTTAATCTGTGCTTGCTGATCAAGTATCATGCCTGTTTCCTAACTGGGCATCCTGGAGAAACCGTGCAACGGTAGTAAGCTCGAGGGCAAGGATTTCCTTTGGCAATCTTCTGCCCATATTTTCTCCACTGGCACCCATCATTCATCTGAAAATCAAAACATTTAGTTAGCAGCACCCCAACTGCATAAATTTTGAATATAACATCTTGAAAGTAAACAACTTACAGTTGCTGCCTGGCATCTGGCTCTGACTGAAACCCTAGCCTTTCTGTTGGCTAAAGAAGCACCATGAGCAGTGATTCCAGCTCCTCCCAAATCAGTTCTTTGATTACTATTATTATTATTATTCTGTGATATTGTTGGTGCATGGTTTGCAGTTTGATCTTCCTTATTATTCTCTTCCATATCCTCCTCTCTTTCTTGTTGACTTGTACTTGTAATTTGTAGCCTCAAGGACAGCCCTAATTCACCTTCTCCAACAGAGTCACCTTTCGTAGATGCTACTGCCTGGTGTCTTTGGATATAACTAGAATCTGACTGTCTGGGTATAGCCTTCGGCACTTCTTGAACAGCTTTGTTATCCTTAACATCAAGTCCGAGAGAGATTTGCGGATCCTAAATAAAAATAATGAAAATATGTCCATATTTTGCTTCTTCCGGCCCGTAAAACTAAAGAAATAGTATTGTATGTATTAAATTATTACCTTCTTCTGGTCCATATTTTGCTGAAAAGAAGCAAATCTGATTCGAAGATCATGGTAATCTTTCATGGTTTGCTCTACTGTTCTTCTCAAGACTTTGTTCTCTTCCTTCATGCGACTTATCTCCATTTGTAAACCAGATAACTGCATATCCATATTGCTTTCACAAAATTGTCACAAACAATTACTGTGTGCGAATTAAAGCAAGCCTTCATGAGATATACATATCCATGTTTTGAAATTATATAGAGGGTTATAAGCGCGCTCACGGTCGAACTTAGCACCTCGTATTATTCTTGAGAAGGAGATAGAGAGATGAACATAACTTTATATATACATATATATATATTTGAAGGGTTATTTGAACAACTCTTGTGTTAATTATGCTTAAAAAAAAAAGTACCGAGTACCTCTTCAGTTTTCATGTTTTCCAGAAGGGATGAATCATCTTCTGCTCCTCCTCCTCCTCCTCCTGTTGTTGTTGCTGCTCCTGCTGCTTCACTGATATCTTGTATGTTTTGTCTATCTACCTCCTCTTCTTGATGATTTCCTCCCCCTTTTTCACCATGGCGCCTTTCTTCATCTCCATCCTCCTCTCCTTCACTTTCAGCATCTATTTTCAGGGATAGATCAGTATCCATCTTCTCTTCTCTTCTCTTCTAGTCGAGAACAAGATGCAATCTCTCTCTCTTGTCTGTATGCGCTGCTTTTGAGGCACCAAAGTCAATTCCCTCGTCTCATAGATGTAGTATTCGTAGCGTTGGACACACTAGGACGCATCTAAGCTTTGACTTTAATTGGCTCCTTAATTAACTCTCAATTAAATTAATCAACTTATAGTTCAATTAATAAACTTTGGTTAACCAGGAATATTTCACAACTGAGGCCTGCCAAAGCATGAGAAGACCATACTAGCCCTACAACAACATCCCACATAGCATGAATTTGAGCGTGGGCATGGCCCTTTTCTTGTCATTTCAGCCAAGCCTAGCCTGCAATATTGAATTTAACAAGCAAGAAGCTCACTTTTAAAACTAGCCCTAGAGTCACTGGTCATCTAGCTGATTATATGCTAATAATTAAAGCATGCACCCATTCCAAGCCTACGGAAATGTAGCCTCTTGAATTTATTGACCCTCCCTTCTCAAGACGAATAATTAATCAGCATAACAGCCTGTGTTTATGAGCAGCGCTTCCTCAATCCACCCTTCCATGCACCGTGCATCAAGGCCATGGCCTCCTGCAACTTTTATTTTCTTCACTCTCTCTCTTTCTCTCTATCGCTCTCTCTCTCTACATGTATATATATATACACACACACACACATATATGCATGTATGTATTCCTTGTCAACGGAATCGTTCCGAGGGGGCTGGCTTGATAGTTATTAACGGTGAAAGTTAAGTAGGATTTCCATGTATAGTTTATGATTGATGGGATCGAAGGAAATACAAATATTTTTTGTGATAAATAGGATATAATAAGCAGATTCTTTCGGCTATATATCTATAGTTGAGGGAAATAAATAAATAAAAAAGAGGGAGCTCTGACATCATCTCATCTCAATTGAGGCCTGTACGAAATCCCATAACAGGAGAACCCATTGGGATCAGATCTAGAAATTGTCAACTCGTAAATCTCACAAATCTCCCTCTCCACTCCACGTTCAAAGCGTAATATATAATACTATATTATATAAATATTTTATCTCTAATGCTAACTTGAAATGCTAAACAAAAGTCAATGCGGTTCTCCTCTCCTCGTTTCTTTTCTCTTCATGTGTATATATTATGTGTGTGCGTTGATTTTTTGGTTCTGAAAATCGAAAACCATTAACGGTGAGGCAATATCAGCTTGAACCTGCAAGCTAGCAGGTAAAAGACACTTTGAGTAATTATTGTACTCGAAAGTATCATCATATCATATCATAAATATAAGAATAAACTAAAACTAGATGCGTTTGGGAATAGTGTAGATTCCCTGTTCCTAAGATTTTTTTTTTTATGGGCATTTGTTTTGTGATATTTCATGATTTGTTTTAATTAAAAATAAATGTTGATCCCTAGAGGCTCCTGAATGAAAGAAAATTTTGATAGTAATCCATAAAAATATAAAAATATAAGTTTTCATCAATTTAGAAAAATTTGGATGTTAATTCATAAGAATAGATGATTTCATCAATTTAGTAAAATTTAAATATTCATCCTTAAAAATAAATGATTTTATTGGTTTAAAAAAAATTAATTTTAATTTTTAAAAATGAAAAGCTTAAAAAAATATATATAGTCAAGTTAGACATGATAACAAATAAATAAAAACCATAAATTTCTATATTTTCTCAAATTAAAAGATGCACATGCTTTTCAACCATAATAGGGATAAAACCTTAAGGTTAAAAAAAACTGTTTTTAGGATTCAATAACACACCCACATAAAACATTTCATATCCTAAACTTTTTCAAAGAAACAAAAGAAACTTTATCTACCATATTTTTTCATGATCCACGGTACAACACTTCATGTTTAATAAATGTTAGCTTCTATCATTTAAAAACCATAAATTACTTTCAAAATAATTTCCTTGCTTAACATAAACCCTAATGTAGCTTTTTTATTAATTTTTACAACAATAAAAGCATGGAAGGATCTTCATTAGTGACTTCAAGTGGCCAAGTTTGATTCAAATCAAAAATCATTATCCCTTTTTTATTCAATTGTCACTTAAAAAGTGACCATTTTTCTTCAATTAAATCTCTAACTATCCCTTAAAATTATTCCTAATCTTTTTTACTCATTATGACTTAGTCCTTGCTTTTTAAAAATCCATTATATGTCTGTAAAAATATTTTGATGTAAAATTTTTATATTTAAAAGGGGTAAAAAGCAAGTTATGACAGGTGTCATCTCTTTATAATGCTTACAGTATAAAGATTTATGAAAACTATTTTTTCATTGGTTGTGTAGTAAGCTTGTAAAAAAAAATATAATGTTTATGCAAGGTTGCAAGTGGTCAAAACAAAAAATTATTATATGAATGTTAGTTATTTTAAAGTTTAGTTACTATTTACCTAGTCTCTATAATCTGTCTGAAGAGATCATAATTGTTAGATTAAGGTCTTTGAATAATAGAATTGGATACCTAGTGTAGGTTGAATTTCTGTAACTCAAAATAAAACTTTTAGTACTAATTTGAATTCTAGTGACAAAGACTCAAACTTTTTTGTACTAGTTTGAATTCTACTGACTCAAGACAATACTTCTAATAGTGGTTTGAATTTTAGTGATAGACTCAAACTTCTTGGTCATAGTTTTAAATCCAATTATGAAAGATAACACTTTTGGTACTAGTTTGAATTTCAATGGTGTGTGATAAAATTTCTTAGTATTAGTTTGAAATCCAGTGATGCAAGATAACACTTCTAGTACTAGTCTAAATTCTAATAATGCATAATTAAACTTCTTGGTATTGGTATGAATTTCAATGACTCAAGATAACAATTTTTTATATTGGTTTGAATTCCATTAATGACGTAAACTAAAAGTTTTTTTATACTAGTTTATATTCCAATGAATCAAGATAACAATTTCTCAAAATTTACAAGATTCTTTAAACACGAAAACCTCATTATTGCAAGGCTTGAATCAAACATGTTGGAGCCTTGTTGGGCTCCAAAGTAAAGAATAGCTTTACATAATGATGAAGGTGAATCTTCTGGTAGAAAAATACCTATGTTAGATTTTAATTTACTACAACCTTATTAAGTTCAGAGAAAATTTTCACATGTGATTTGTAATGCTTTTTTGCATAGTAATAGGTTAGAAATATAGCTCTCTTTTCATTTCTCCTTCATCAATTGATTTTTGTACTTTTCTCTCAATAGCTTTCAATCACTTAAGTCATTACTCTACTCAAGTTCACTAAAATATTTTCATATTATTTAAAGAATGATAATTTATTCACTATTTGTTATTCATATTCAATTTATTATTTTTATGAGATTTTACATCCTCTAATTATAGTTTGGAGAATGTCATTTTTCCCCTAACCTAAAATCTTACTCTGTTATTTTTTATTATTTTGAGATTTGGCTTCATCAAAATTATGACTTGCTCCCTAGTTTTATTTCCATTTTCTATTTTAAGAAACTCATTACTTTCAATTACCATTCAATCCCTAAGAATAGGAAATTACAGATAAATAAAAATTTTGATATTAATCCCTAAAAATACATGATTTTATAGATTTAATTTTTTTATACTAATCCCTAAAAATAAGTGATTTTGGAATTTTGGATGTTAATCCTTAAAATATATGATATCATTAATTCGTTTTTGTTTGGTTTTTAAAAAATAAAATATTTAATTTTGATAAAGTGTATGATTAATCTAGGACATAAAATCTTGATTAAACTAATTCTTTCCTAACAAATAAACCCTAGATAAACAAATCAAACCCTTCAAATGGGCTTCAAGTTCCTTTTCATTCATGGGCTTCAAGTTTCTTTTTATTCATTCATTTGTCATTTAAGCAAACAAAAACATCCATGTAGCCATAACTCTTCATGTTTAATATAATAAAGGATAAAAACCTTAAAAAATTAAGACAAAAACATGTAGAGTATAAATTAACACATAGAGAAACTCAAAAGAAATGAACTTTAAGTCTCTAAAATATATATTTCCAAGTTAAATATGGCATCAAAAGAATAAAAACCCTAGATTATAAGAACCTTAAATTTTTATATTTTCCCAAATCAAAGGACACACTTGCTTTTTAACCACTATATAGAGCATTCCCATACATAAAAAAAAAAAAAATCTTTAGGATTCCAAAGCAATCCCACACACAACATTTCATATCCTAACCTTGTTTAAAGAAATATAAGAAACTTTTCATGCCATATTTTCCCATGATCCATAACATTAACACTTCACTGCAACATTTAATAGTTTTCCCAAATCAAAGGACACACTTGCTTTTTAATCACTACATAAAGTACTCTCATACATTAAAAAAAAAAATCTTTAGGATTAAAAAGCATTCCACACACAACATTTCATATCCTAACCTTGTTTAAAGAAATATAAGAAACTTTTCATACCATATTTTCCCATGATCCATAACATTAACACTTTACTACAATATTTAATAGTTTTCCCAAATCAAAGGACACACTTGCTTTTTAACCACTATATAGAGCATTCCCATACACAAAAAAAAAAAAAAATCTTTAGGATTCCAAAGCAATCCCACACACAACATTTCATATCCTAACCTTGTTTAAAGAAATATAAGAAACTTTTCATTCCATATTTTTCCATGATTCATAACATTAACACTTCACTACAACATTTAATAGTTTTACTAATATAATTTTCTGACGGCATAAGATTACCATTTCATTAATGAAGATTTTACCAACTAATTCACTGATAAAATTCATTTGTTGGTATACCATTCATTTATAATTCCATCATCTATCACTTATTTGTTAATAAAAAAACACCAATGATTTTATAGACAGAAAATGCATGTTAAAAAAAATACTAGCTAGAAATATGTCGAAGGAATTATTCTATCGGCATATTTTTGTTAGTAATATTAGTATATACAATAATTTTTTTCCAACTTTATAGAAAATACAGATGGATTGAGTCCATCTGTATTACCATCAGTAAATCACCGATGGAATTAGTCAATTGGTGATTATGGCATATGCAGTAAATTTTCTCGAACTCTCTGTAAAATACTAACAGACTATATGTGTCAGTAATATTTAAAAATATTTTTAAAAATAAAATTATATAAAATAATTAACGTCAGTAATATTTAAAAATAAAATTATATAAAATAATTAATATAAAATTTGTATAGAATAATCAAAAAATAAAATAATTAAAAAAAATAAAATTTTCAAAAATTGAAATATGCAAAAAAAAACTTGAATAATATAAAATCCAAATATTTACAATTTTATTTGTGCAAATAAAAATTAAATTGGAATAATGATGGCGCTACAGAAGAAGGAGGAGGCGGTTAATCATTCTCGGAACCATACAACTAAAAAGAGGGTGCACATATACCATCTATTTGTGATCTCATATCCATAACTATTTGACAGAGCTGCTTATATTTTTTTATAAGATACGTCTTGTGTTGTTGCAAGGTCACGAACTCCTAAGACTAGGTGCTCAATATTAATTAAGAGCTCCTAACAGTTGAGACACTATGGGCCACCTATAAGTTATCGATTGCAGTATTGGAAAATCCATACACCTAATTTCTATCGGGTCTAACAAACGATCATGCCTTCATCCATACATTCGAATTGAAATTCAAGTGGATTGAAGGATCATCCCCATATCTCTCCCTCAACTAGATATTATATGTATCTTAAAAATTAAAAAAGAAATCATTAAATTCAATTTAAGAAAATAATAACTTTCAAAATAAAATGGTTAAATGAACATACCATGAAGTGTTGAGTGCAGTTGTCGATGAATTGTTGTCCTGTTTTAATGGTCTTCACTCCGTACATGCATCTCCATAAAAAGTTTCATCAGGCTCGACTCACGTCTAAGAGTTATAACTTGTAAAAAAAATAATGTTGCAAGTTAAATATATTTATAAATAACAACAAATTAATTAAAGATAGATGTTATTAAAATTAATCTCACCATCTGTTTCAGATGTATAATGAACAAAACGGAGCCACCAGTGTACAAGGTAACAAAACTGTGAATTTGCCAATTTCAATTCTCGACAACAGATGGGTGAGCATCATGTAAACTACTCAGACATCATATACAGAATATATTGCACCCATATATCCTCCAAGATGTATGATAGCCTAAAATCCCTCCAATCCATTATGTCATTCCAGCCTGGTAAAGCGTTATTTCTACCATATTTTTTAGCTTTTTTATACGCTTCATACCAAAAGTCACTCAACCTACATGATACAAATGTATTTTATATAAGTTAATGAAAAATTAGATTTTAATGTATAAAATTTTAAAAAACAATATTGTATTGTTTTTTATGTTACCTAGTTGTAGAGTGATTCTTTCACGCCTTCCTCGCAACATTATTATTTATGATATCCCACTCGAATTTGTTCCATGTATAAAAAAGAAATCAATAATTTCAATATAATATAAAAAATAGTTAAAATTTTAGTTAACACTAACCTCAAATTTTATAAATCATGCTTCGATGTAAGGTTTTCAATTAGAATGTCTAAATACCTAGCTCCATTGAAATGATAGAATTTCCATCTATAATTTAAATGCTGATGTTATTACTCAGGTGACCTCAATGTTTGTTAACATGAAAATTAATGAAATATTAGTTATTCATTAATTGTTAAAAACAAACTTACATTGAAAAGTCATCCTTTCCATATACCTCGTACTTAAATAAGAATTAACCCCGCTATGAAAGGACACCACCTCTACGTCATGAAATCACGCTGGAAGAGGCAGTGTCGTAAGTCGACACAAGTGTCTTTTCTTGGTCGACACCTAATGACATGTTATCATCACTGCTACAAGAACTAGCTATGATCATCTACTCATGGCATGTTGTTGGTTTTGTTCTATGCATCTACATGAATTTGATGTATAATTACATAATCAAATTAAAAATTAATTTGAAAAAAATATTTGGTACCACCTCCCCTATACTAGAAACTACCCAAAATCTTCAAACCTGCAAATATTCAAAATATATACTGCAAACTAGTTGATTTTATTTTATTTCTACCAGAAAATTCATATTATTCAATTTCATCTCATTTTCAACATGATAGTATAATGTTTTAAATCATAAAATAAAGAAAAACAAATCTTATATATAAGCTAGTATCTATACAAATTTAACAACAAAATAAAGGGAAAAAATAAAATTTATTCCTATATATTCAGTTAACATATATACTACAAATTTAACAATAGCAATTAAAATTCAACAAAACAATCAAACATTAAAGATATATATATATATATATATATATATATATATAATAAAATTGAGATAAAACAATAAAATTCAATCGTATATATTCAATTTACATTTATACTACAAATTTAACAATAACAACTAAAATTCAACAAACATAATAAAACATTATTGCAATGTAGAAAATAAAATAGAAAAAAAATATATGCTTTAGGAATAAAAAAATGTTTACCTTAATGGTGTGTTTATTTTTTAAGTTTCTCCATGTGTAATACAAAAAACAAATAAACAAAAATAAATTGTTAATAAACCAAATAAAAGATGATAAACAAGCAATTAAGTAAAAAGATTCACAATACACACCTCTTAAATGTGTTAATAGTTTATCTATTACTTCAAATGCAATTAAAGATAGAATTTGAGAGAGGAGAGGATTTAAGTAGAGAAAGTGAAATAATTGTGAAAAATAAGAGGAAAAAATTAACTAAAAGCATTCTCGCTAGGTTTTATACTACATTTGTATGGACAGGATCATTGATGAAATATTAAATAATATTATTTTTAATTAGTCTGCCAATGATTCTCTCGATAAATTCACCTTGAAATTTTAATTTAGAACTAAAATTTTAAAAAAAAGCTCTCTAGAATATTCACAATTCGTTAGTAATTCCCTCACTAATATTAAATAGTACACTATCAGAGATACATTAATTACCCATGCTTTGGGTTACGTAATTCATGCTGATGGAATCACCAACGGGGTATTAAATAATATTATTATTAATTAGCCCGTTAATGATTGTCTTAGAAACCTACAACTGAGTCAAAGAATTTTAATTGAACATCATCGACATGGGATGTGAATAGTCCCTTCACCTCTATAATACACTAATGGACACAAACCGTCGGTGTTTTCATCGATGATGTGGGATGTAAACAGTTCCCTTCACTTCTAGAATACACCAACAAACACAAATCATTAGTGTTTCCATCGATAAGTTACACAGTTAATGGCATATTGTGTCTATATTCCCAGTCTATTCTCCCTACAAATACTTAAATTAAAAGCTGCACACACAGCATAATAACAGCGGTTCACATAAAAATTATAAAATAATTATTTCTTTGCACAGAATTTCATCCATAAATATTACATTATAAAAAATACATTTACACTTTTTTTTCTGATAGTTAGTCAGAATTATCTTTTTTTTCTTTAATAGAAGTTGACACAATCATCTTTTCTACCATACTCTCGTTATGAACAACTAGTTCTTCATGTGTATACCAAAGAAGTAATCCTCCATAAACCCTTTGTGTAAAAGATGTATCGCTATAACATCTAAATGAAAAAAAAATTATTTTAACACCTCCTTTATGGACACCTAATACTGCCTCTACTAATATTTCTTGAAATAGATGTTGTGAAATTAATTAAATTCTAAACCCCATTAAAATAATCCTTCCTTCGCAATTATAGGGGTGAATCTCAATACATCGATGAACGATCATTTATGACTTCTATCAAACTTCTATAAAATAATGATGACAAATCTATGAATTAACTAAATTAAGTAAATAAATTTGTAAAAATATTGGTTTAACTCAAGATTATCCAACTTACTTTCAAACTTCTCAAATATTCATTATCAATTATCTATGTACATATAAATTTATACACATTAATTTATAAAAATTACAACTCGACAATAAAATTAATAAAATTAAAATGGACCCGTTAAACAGTCTATTATTTATTTCATCACAATACACCAGTTAGTAATTTAATATAATTTTTTACAATTTACAAACAAATAGAATTTTATAAAATCTAAAACAAACTATAATATGTACAAAATTATAAATTCATACTACAAGTTTGTTTGAGAAAAAATAATAAAACAAGTAAACACGCAAACAAAATACATATATTTAAAAAACTTTCAATAATAAAATTGATATTTTAAAACTATGTTAAAATTAAAAATAATAGATTTACTTACTAAAAAAAATCTATAATAAATCAGAACATAGATATTGTAACTACAGATGCTAAAAAACGATGAGTTGTGTTGAGATGAGGAGAGATGTTTAAGGGAGGCTAGTTGTTTGCGATTGGGAAGGTTGTTTAAATGTAGAGGGGAAGAAGAAGGAAAAATACAAGAGGGAAGGGTCGATGATCATGTCATATATTAACTGTTGCCGATGATTTACCAACAGAATAATTTTGTCTATAACTCCATCAATAATTTTATTGATGTAGTAGACTTACCACCATATGAACATCCCGGTTTGGATCTCACTATATTTCCAACGGTAAAATCATCCACAAAAACTTTCACGTCATCTCATTGCTTTGTTTTTTAAAATTATTTATATTCTGTTTGTAATTCCCTCGGAATATACCGATAGAATAATTTTGTTAATATATACTAATAGTTTTAGTGAGGGAATTAATTTGATATATAAGCATCATTGTAAAATATCAACAGAAAAATTTTGTTGGCAATTCTGTTTGTATTTGTTGAATTTCTAGTAGTGCTACATGCTTAATAAGTGTCAACTTTGATCATTTAAAAGCCATAAATTACTTCTAGAAGGATTATTTGGATTAACATATACCCTAATAGACCTTTTTTATTATTTTTTACAGCAATAAAAGCACGTAAAGATCTTCATTGGTGACTTTAAATGGCCAATCTTGGTTCAAATCAAACAACAAAACCCTAATCATCCTTTTTTATATGGTTTTCTTCGTAAGAATAGCTAAAGATCATTCATTTTTCATAGTTATTAATTTCCAAGACTTGCATTCCAAATTTCTTTCACTCATGTTAGCATAAAATATGAACTAAAAATAACAAACCCATGAAAATGCATCATACTTTAAGCAAGGTTCATAAAGAAATCCAAATTTGTCCTGCAACCCCAACATTGTTCAGTGTTTGGCCCATATCTAGAGTTCTAGAAGTCCAAATGACCTTCTTTTTTTTTTCCTGGAAAGCTGAGATAATTTCCTACAAATGGTTCCAATTTTGACATTATCAATGAATTTTTGGGCAAACAAGAGAAGATAAGGATTGTCACCAAGT
>NW_011500000.1:398747-416771 GCF_000495115.2 Populus euphratica
AATTGAATAATAAGATTTTATACTATACTTGTTTGATATACCATTAGTGAAACCTCTAACCTTAACATTTATTATTATCATTGTTTAATCATTACATTAATCGTTCATCTCAAAGTTCTCATCAACTTTTTCTTTATTATTATTATTATTATTACTACTACTACTATAACTATTATTGTTGTTGTTCTGTTGTTGTGTTATTGTTATTTATAATTTATACAATTAACCTCTCTATGGTTCGACCCCGGTTTTACCAGAATATTTATTATTTCAACACTTATGTACTTGGGAGAAAACATCAATCTTTTGGTTATGTCACATTATTATTTTCTTATTTAATTAGGTCTTGTAATCATTGTTATTTTCTTATTTAATTAGGTCTTGTAATTTTATTTAAAGAATATTATTTTAGACTATTCATTTTTTATCCTAGAATTTCAACCCCTTCTTGTTTTTAGTTCCTAGCTTCACATATTCTTATTTTAGCTTTAAATTGAACTATTACCTTTAAGATGCTTTCCAATATCACCCTTGATCCAATTTAATTTGGTCTTTATAATTTGAAGTAATTTGTAGTATATTCTTAGATCCCTAATTAGTGTAATTTTGGCCAAATTTATTTTTAGTCTCAAATCTCTCTTCAATCACATTATTGGGTGAGTTAATAAAACCATCTTAATGTCAACATCTTTTTTATTTTGATCATTGGACCTTTAATTCTTTTATTTTTTGTCAAATTAACTCTAAATATATTTTTTTTAATTAAGCTCCTGTTTGGATTAATAAGCCCCCAGAATTTTTTACCTCTTTTTATTTTGGTTATTGGTCTTTTAATTTATTTATTTTTCATCAAATTGACTCTAAATGTTAATTGTTTTCTCCAATTAAACCCCTGATTGAATTCATGAAGACCTCAAAGTTATTTCTTACCTTTTTGTACCCACTCTAACCTAGTTCTTGCTTTAAAAAAACAATAATTTTTTATTTGATTTGATCCCTAATTTTATTTGTATTTATTTTTTATTATTTTATAATTTTTTTATTTTGATAATTTTTCAAAAAATGTCTTTTTTCAAAACTATGTCCAATTTTATTTACAAAAATTTTTTGATGTAAAATTTTTAGTTTTGAAAGGGGTAAATATTAGGTTATGACAATATCAAGTCTTCTTGTAATACTCATCAGTACTAGAATTAGAAATATTAACTTAAGTTCAATATTCATTGATATCATATTCAAAAGTGTTGAGGTATCATAAAACAATTAAACCTCATTGAGACTTCTTCCATTAACCTTTCTTACAATGATTAGGTTTGAACCACTATTAAGAGTTTAACTCATTGTAATAAGCTCATTATTAACTTGTAGATAAACCATTAATAGATTAGGCATAACATACTATTAGTAAATCAATACAAGACCAGCAATATCGTTTACATCATGTAGGATATTTTAGAGTGATAGTATTTTTCTTCTAACATAACTAGTTCCTTATCATAGATCTCTACAAACTAGTTATGGTTTCTAGTGATCATAATACTAAATAACTACTATTTTATAAAGATTACATATTTTTTCCCTCTCAAAACATAAAAGACTTCATTCTCTCCATATTCAATGAAAGAGGGTGGGTTGCTAGAATGTCAAATGAGATATTAGTGATAAAAAATAAAATGGTGGAAATGAAAATAAAAGTTCTATTCTTTTAGGTGTTTTGTTAAAAATAATGAAGTGAGAATGCTAATGACAACTAAAAAAATATAAGTTAGTATATCAACTACTTCCATTACCATCACCACTCCATCTTCATTGATAGTGGCAATATTTTTTTTATAAAAAAAATTGTTATTGTTGATGTTTTTTTGTTATTATTATTTATTTTTAAACCTTTCTTTTATGGCGACCTCCCATCTTTTTTTTTTTTCATCATTATTATGCAAATATATTATTGCTACAACTATCATATCTTTGACTTCCTTCTTCTTTTCCATCATCATCATAATCACCCTTATTATTTTTACTATTATTAACATAAATAAAAGCATTCTTGTAATCATCATTTCTTTTCAACTTAGAAACTAGGCATTAAAAATGTTAAATTTCATTCATATTCCTTGTTATTATTCTAAACACATTATTAGAACTAAAACATCATTATGATTCCTCTATTCCTATTTTGAGTCTTTTATTTTTTATAACTAAATAGTACTTAAGGATCATGAATTTAGATAAAGAATCTCTCGTAATTATGTTGAAGTCATTTTATTTCATTACAAAATACACATTGATGTTTGTATCATTACTATTTAGGATTTTAAAAGTCATTAAATATTTTGTCATGCATTGAGGTATCATTTATGTAAAGTTCATTAAATTCAAATGCCTTAAGTTTTTCTCAAAATGAGAATATCTTGATTGTTATAGTTTATGATTTCATTATAAAAATCTTTGAAAACTATATCAAATGTCTTTTGGTTATAAATAAACATTAATATTGTTACAGGGAACATCTCACATGGATGACGAGGATTGCTATAATAAAAATATAAAAAAAAATTATTATCTAATTTTATAATAACTAAAAACTTTAATTGGTATTCAAAAATTATAGATAATAGACTAGTTATGCCAAAGAAAAGATATTAAAATCACCTTAAAATATTTTGTCTAAGATCAATTGCTCAGTATTTGTTTTTAATGATAAAAAGATATTTATTGTGTGTATATTAATAATTTGTTTAAAATGGTTTATGCATGTTTATCATTGATGATAAAAAGCTATTAAAACCTAAAATAATGATTTGGGATATAAATCTAGAAATAAAACTCAATCCTCAATTTTGAAATAAGTGTATTAAATCTAAAAAGATGGTGAGTAATGCATTAGGCTTTGGCCTCATTTCCTAGTTATGTTTAAATAGAGCTCGGAAATCATCAATCACACTTAATTGGTCTTTGTGGGGTTAAGTTGGCTTAATTTAGGTTCACTTACCATGAAAAAGATGGCATATTCTAACATGTGAGAATTCATAAACAAACATTTGCACTCAATAAAAAAATTAAAAAACCATATTTACAAACAAAAGTTTAAAGAATATTTATTAGTACATATTTTTTTATATAAAATTAAATGTTATCACCTTGTAGATCACTCTGTCAATAGAATGATGGTTTAATATATGTTAAATATATCAATCAAAAAGATATTATCAAGAGCATTCTTCAACACATATATTTAAATTCACTACCAAGGAATAGAACATATTTAAGGAGCATACTATACTATTCTCAGGTTAATTAGAAAAAAATATACATAAATTAAAAAAATAAAAAATATCTTGTTATTTATTTGTATATGAAAATAAAAAACATTATATGAGTGATAAGATATGTTTAAGACCCATAGTATTATTAGGTTAATTCTTTGATAATAATAATAATAAACAAATCCTTTTTTATATGAAAATAATCCTACTATTTATTTTTTTAAGAAAAATTATTAAAATTCACACATAAAATTAATTATGTCCATACACCAAATCAAATGCATCAACACACAAAGTTAAACATTTTACAACTCATCCTCCCAACTCTGTTATGGAGTATCAATTCTAACTTCATCACATCAAAAAACAATTTCATTGTGCCTTCGTAACCCTGGGGTTGCCAGGCAATGCTGCAGACCCAACACTTAAATATTCATTCTTCAAAATAAATACAAAAAAAAATGATAATACATTAGAAATTATTCAAATAAACAAAAACAAAATCATTCAAGATTCGAAAACAACCTTTAGTAGATGTCGGGTCGGGCGAAAGCTGCTAGAACCGGACTAGAATAGTGGCGGTGCATGGATGTTGTGGGTGAAATGTGGCACGTGTGATTCAATCGATGAGTTGGAGCAGTGTGAGCCATTCGATTGAGTGCACCTTGCTCTCTTCTTCTTTTCTACATTGACAGTGATGTCTACCGCCACTTGAGGAGAGGGATCAACATGGGGAAAGCTTCGAGTTCTCTCTCCCTCTTGTTGGCATGAGAAGGGTTGTTGCGCGAGGTGGTTGTGTCATGTCTTCTTTTGATGGTGTGGTGGCAGTGGTGGTCAATGGGTGTCTCATTCAGTGTTGCTTGGGGTTTTGCGTGGCGGTGATTGCCTGAAGAAACAAGGCAGTACATGCATCTGGGTTGTAACATTGATATCTGGCATTTGGGTTCTACATGTTTTGCCATATATATAATACCCATTAATTTATTATTCTTGTATTTATTTATATAATACCCATTAAATTAAATCAGATTATTTTTTCTTAGAGAATGTTATACTATCAATGAGCATTAGCGGCGAATGATTTATGGTATCCGCAGACATTAAACAATTGATTAAACATGGAAAATAGCAGTTGACGCCTCAAATTGTATAAAAAATTTATATAATTTGTTTTTTAAATACAACATTGCTCCAATTCTTTCGTCCCTTCATATTGATATAGCTAAATGAAGGACCAATCATAAATTATGGTGCCCACATACAGGGACTTAATTGAATAAAACTTTAAATTAATTGAATAAAACTTTAAATGCTGTTATGTAAAAAAGAAAGAGGATTGAATTGTAAGTTCACCATCACCCAGTAAGAACATTTCAATTTTTTCCAAATGTCCTTCATTTTTTATTTTTGCAAAATCAAGTCATATTTTATAGTTTAAACCCAAAAATACAAATAATAATAACCCAAAATATATCATTTATGTTTCAAAATAATTCAATTAACATTTTATTTTCCTCGGATTTATATCTTGTATATAGTAAGTCTATTTCATATCATCTAATGATTATTTTTTAAAATATTTTATATTTAAAAATAAAAAAAAAATTAATTTTAATATTAGCATATCAAAAAAAAATATTAAAAAAAATTAATTTAAAATAAAAAAATAAAAATATATATTTTTATTTAAAAACACTTTTAAAACATAAAAACAAATAGCATTTGCATCATCTTGTCCCTCCTGTATATTGTTCCAGACGCAATCTTCACTTCTTGAGTCCAAAACAAAGGGGAAACATGCTTTACATACAAGACCAACACCCAACAATGTCTCCTATGGTACCAATCCAACAACTCAGCTTACCTACAATACTTGGGAATAAAACCACAACCTTGTTCTGATCAACGGTGAAATAAATTTACAGCACAAACCAAAAGGTTACAATTTGACCACTTAGATTGTATAAAAGCTTAAATATTTCCTTTTAAATTAATGGTTGATATCAAGATTGATACCGAATTGTGCTGATAAGGAACCCTTGTAAGCATTTGATACAGCAACCACGGTTTCAGATAACTTGATTTTCGACTCTGAGATTTTGGATTCGATTTGTTCTTTGCATTTTGAGACTGAATCAACCAGAGCTAGAAGTTCAACGGCCTGCATCTGAATTTCTTCTTCACTTGTTTTGATTGCCTCCTGCAACTTTTGTTCGGCAGCCTTCATAGAAAATACAAGGTTTTAGCAGCTTTTAACCCTAAAATCTAAAGAAAATCATTCTGTCACCAGGTTTTTAAGCACTTCCCAGCAATAGCAAATCTTCAACTTTACTGTTAGAAGAAACAGGCGAGTCAAAAGGCCATACCTTTACAATTTCTGCTGCTTCTCTTTCCAAAACATCCAAGTTATGAGCCTCTATCTGAACATCCTCTACGAGCTTTTTAGCTTCAGCTGCACATCTAGACGTGCTATCCTCTGTTTCTTTCCTTAACAAGTTCAACTGAGCTTCCACCTGAGAGAAATGATTTGTTCAGGATAAGGTGAATCTTATGATCCCTCCATTAAAAAGCAAGCCAGAGGAATCTATTAAATACATTAAATAAATAAAGCTGAGCTATGCAACCTACAAGCCATAATTCAAAATGGCAATTTCAACTCGGTTTCAAAATTCTGAATTTGAATAGCTGAGCTAAATTGAGCTAAATTCATAGAAGAAGCAAACCAAACTGGATGTGATTGGTTGGTTTGGTTCCTTTCATGGTTTCTATTTTTGAGATTTTGGTATTTTTTTTTAATGGTAGATCGCCTTAAAAGCCTATTAAGTTCCCATTTTTGTTAAAAATATATGATAAATCGATCTAAAATTAAAAGAAATACAGTTCACTTGGGTCAGTTCAGTTTTATTTCTTTGAAACCAAACTGAACTGAAATATACTTTTGAAACCAAATAGGAACCTAAATAGCCAAACAGAAGCACTATGTCGAGTAGGTTTGTTTTGGAAATTCGGTTTCAATAGAATGTTTATTACCCCTACTTTTGCTATATTTAAACCGGCGTAGAACCATCAACAATAGAACCAATTCTCTTGAAGAACACTCAGTTTTATTTTTATGTCAATATTCTTCAAGTCTAGGTAGATTGCTTATAGGCACCAAAACAAAGAAAATAGAAAAAAACTAATAACAGTACCGATCCAGTAAGGAACCTAAATTCCTAATTTAACTACTCAATAATAAATACTAATGCTGCTACAAGTACTAAAAATCCAGAGTAATCATACAACGTTGTAATTCTATATGGTCAAACAATAATTCCCATTGTTGTCCTTCAGTCCCTTCACATTTGGATATCACTATTTTCTGAATTTGCGATAGCAACTTCACAGGAAAAGTGAACATGTAATACAAAAATGCAAAACACTGCCTTTGGATGAAATAAAAGAAGATAAATGATTTTACAGAGACCATGTTCTCAACTATTAAGGTATCTAATAAAATATAAAAGAAGCAAAAGCAAGCAACGGTTTGCACAAATAGTGTTTGACCTAGATAAAGATACCCAACAAATACCATTTTTCTATCCCAAAATATTCATATTCATTGTAAGAGAAACATGATGAAATGATGTATATAAGCACTCTAAATTATAGGGGAAAGGAAACAAAGCAGTATAAACACCTAAGGAGAACACCTATGGCAACACAAGTCACCAATAGACTCGTAATGATCCCAATGAACATTTTACTTCTACAATCTTGAGATAAAATTTCCTACTTTGTTTCTCTTTTCAAATTCTATTAGATACTTTTCCTGGTGTAATTCAACAAGTACTTCTTGTAATTACTTTGCTTCTAAAACAGGGTCACTTGCTTGGTCATTTTCTCAGTCATAGCCTCATAGGTGCAGCATCTTTGCCACAAACAACAAATGACAGTGGCTATTACTAATTTGTTGATGGAATAGTTTAAAGTTTTGGATAAGATCACATGAAACAGAAATCTTTGACTGCGAAATAAAGAGATTACATGTATCATCATTGCACCTAAAAAAAGAGCATAGAGGACACTCAAAAACATGACACCAGGGCCCATACAATTATACACCTCAATGGAATCAAGCTCAATGTTGAACTAAATTATGCTGCAACAACTGGCCATTCACAAGCTACAACTCCTCCATAGAGGAGTGGGATCTTAGAATGGAGAATTTGGGGACACTCCTAACATTCAAGGATTTTGCATGAAGTGGCTACTGGCAAGAAATCAAACTTGCGCCTTGTGGTTGCAACACCAAGACTTTTACTAATGCAGCAAGCTTGGCCCCTCATGATGCCATGATTATGTGAAACTAAGGAAAATGTGGCAGTAAAAACCTTTCCTTTCAATGATAAGTGAAAAGGAGCGAGAGCAGAGTAGAGAAATTCCATTTGAGAAAATGAACGAACCTGAAGTGTTAGTAAAAACAAGATAGCCTCTCACTAACCCGGGAACAACTTACTGAGCAGTGAAACCATCACCAATCGTTTTGTAAAAAAAAATCTAGTGGTCTCAGATTTCAGTCTCATCATAAGAATCATGCTACATGGACTCAGGAATAGGCATCAGATGTGTCGCTACATGACCAAGTGTCTACTTTTTCTCTCTTCAACAGATTTTCTAAGATGTTGTGCATCCAGTTAGGATAGCTTTGTGACTATCTTAATTTGCAAGAAAACTTCTCATAACTGAAGTGAAGGATCCAGGTATGTTAGCTCATGCCACATACCTTTAAACAATGGCTTTTTCATTGATACAAATAAGTCATCAATCACCAAAGTTTCCCGCCGCAGGGGGGGGGGTGTAGAATTTGTTGTCTATAGTTGATGCCAAAAGAGTATAATTCCACTTGCATTAAGATTTAAACGTAATATACCACAAAGGCATAGCATAAATTACACCCCAAACTGTAAAGACATAGTTCTAAGGAACTTACTTCATCAATATGCGATTGAAGTGTGGAGGTGCGATTTCTTTTTCCCTCAATCTTAGCAGCTAATTCTGATGACTGTTGCTGAAGCAAAATCAACTCTTCCAGTTTTGCCATAGAACTTCCCTTTATGGCAGCGGCAAAGGATTCAAGCCCAGGCTTAATTGTGGATTTGTAGTCAAGCCCCATGATCTCAGCAGCTGTGGACCCATTGGCATTAGGCACATATTGATAGCCATTTCCAAGCTTTAACCTGCAACCGTCAACATGAAATCAGATGCAGCAGAGTAGCAAAAGTTTAGCATGACAACAAGTAAAAGGGACAGGAAAAGTGGCAGCAAGTCAGACACACGCAGATGAAGTTAAATGCATTAGGCTGATGTCACAATCTGCACAAGCCTACCTGGAATCTGAATAACTTGCAAAAATGGAGCCATTTAAGAGCAACAAGAACAGTGAAACATGATGAGCCACTATAGTAGAATTCTACACAACATGAATGTCAAGAGGAGGCCAACAACGATTTGAAAACAAGGAATCATCTAAATTTTTTGGTAAAGCAATCAAACCCAGGGAATAAGCCTAACCTTCTTTGCCAAAAGTAAGACAGGTTTTTGGTTTAAAAATTGAACTTAAAAATGCACAAGCACATGTATGTGTGTTCTACAAAACAGAGTAAAGGACTTGCACGTGCCTAGCATCAAGAAATTAATAACAAATGTATGATTTACAAATCTCAATTGATTCTTAGATTTATCCATCACACCCAGAAATTAACCCCTCTTATGTGTCCAGATGCAGTGGGCATGTCTCTGCTAGCCCTAGGCATATATATGTACACAAAATGAGAAATTTGTTTTTTGTTTGGCTGAACCTCAACATCAAGATAACTAAGAGGAAGCACTGCTTTGTTTGTACTGTTTCGTTACTTCATTAAGCTAGCCAGAAGGCACAATGTCTCTAACAACAAATGGATCGATTTATCTCCATAGCAAAAGACTTGTGCTTTAAAAATAATCTGTCTTTAGATAACATAGTTCAGCTTAATTATCAAATAAGGTAAAACTAACTGATCACTTCCCTAATGGAGAGGTCTCAAGGTCAAACCTGAGACTCAATATATTCTACTTCAAGTGGAGGTATAAACCACCTCCCCCCACCCCCTGTTGTCTTTCCCTCCAACCATTTATTCTAACAGTTGATCATATCAACTAGGCAAAACAAAAAATGTTACTGATTGAATTTCCATCAAAGATCTAAAGATGACCTAACCATAATAGGAAAACGAAAAAAGTATAGCTACTTCCAAGAGAATACATCTTAATTTGACTATGATAGAGAGTAAATTCAAAAATATAAACCCCTAAGCATCTGCTCCCTTCTGTTTTAATTTTTTGGAATTAAATAATTAAAACTACTGAGCACACATAACATAGTACATGCTAGATAGTATGCATTTTAAATCAAACTAATGTTAAAAAAAGGAAATACAACACAAGATTCCCTCCATTGAAAGTATCAGAACGCATTTAAGATGTGTATTTATCAGGTTTCCAGGAATACAAAGCTAGGCGCAGTAGGCGTAGTGACAGCATTAATCTGAGCAGCTATGTCTTCAAGCAAAAGTGTTACCAGTTTATCGCTCTAAAATGGAAGTTAAGGAAGAGCTTAGTTTTTTTCTATTTACATGAGCACATCCAAATGAGAGATATCTTATACAAATGGGAACCAGAAAACTCTCTCAAAAACACCAAATCAGAACCTAGTCAGAAAAATATGAGTACAAACTACAAACTGAAACATATATCAAACATCAAGAAGTTAGATCCAAGAATCTTTTAGTAGACTGATTAACTCCTAGAGAAAATTAATCATAACAAATTTCACAGAAAATTAAGGGTTTCAAAAATCAAATACTGTTAAGTGAAAATATTCAGGAAAAAAAAAACCTCCTAGTAGCCTGGTTACACTCCATAGCAAGTGCCTCAATCTCCTTGAACTTATGTGCAATTGTAGCATCAAGATCCCACATCTTCTCCTCCCAAGCATTCCTTGAAGCCTCAGCCTCCACAATATCTCTATCCACTACCTGCAACTCCCTCTTCATCCTCTCAGCATCCCTCGGATTAAAACTCTGCTCCTCCACCCTCTTCTTCAACTCATCATTCTCCTCATCGAGCTTCTTTTTCTCCTCCACTTTTGTCTCCATTTCCTTCCTTTTCTCCTCCAACCCTTTCTCCAACACCTCGATCCCCTGATTGAACTCTCCAATCATAGCATGGAACTTCTTCACATCCTCCTCCAAAACACTCCTCTCCTTTTCCAGCCTCTCCCTTTCTGTAGGCCCTGCTCTCAATGCCTCCGCATTTGCCTCAGTTTCTTTAAGGCTCGCTTCCAAAACCCTAACATTCCCTAACACAGACTCCCACCCTTTGACGAGCTTCCCCATAAATTCGTTATCCAATTCCAACACCGAATCATCATTGCCACGAATGTAATTCAGGTAACTATCCAAAGCATACATAAACATGCTATTGTTTTCGACCAAAGATCCCGTCTTGGCCACCAAATCCTCTCTATACATCGCAAGCTGGACTAGCCAATGGATTATAGCTACATAGGAAGGCCAATTGTGAGGAGTATTGGGGGCACGGAGTGTAGATTTGTTGAACTTGAAGGGGCAATTGAGGGATTTCAAGATGGAAGCTAGATCATCCTCAAGTTTCGTCGATTCGTAATCGAGTTGGTGGAGGAGGTATTTTAGGGTTTCGGTGATATCTTTACCGGAGGGGGTTGAGTTAGGTGGCAAGAGTTTGGCGGAGTGCGAGGAGAGGTAAGCGTTGATTGCTCGAATCGCGGAGGCCTGGTGGGCCTTCTCAGTATATGGGTCGGCGGTGCGTCCAACGCCGATGGAGGATGGGCGACTGCTGGCGAAACTGGCATCGGAATCGCGGGAGCTGTTGTTGGCGTATTGATGGCGGTGGTGATCAGGCGTCGGCTGTGGGTTGAAAGAGTTTGTTGGGCGGCGGTGACTTGCGCCTCTCATTTCTCAGGCGAGGGTTCGGAATTTCTGAGTACTGAGTGGTGGGAGAGCGAGTAAACTACCTTTTTAATTTTGAGTTTGTTTGCCTTTCCCGCCTCGATTTTGGGCCTCTCCAATTCCCTTGAAATAAAAACAAAAGGTCCTAATAATAATTCGTAATAGCTAGCCGTGGGTCAGATTTCAATTTAATTTATAGTATAATTAAAATTACATAGCCGTTATTAATGCATTTTTTTATGCCATAAAAGCTTTTTAATTGGGGAATATGATAAATGGTGTATATGTTTAATTATCATATTATTAAATTATTAAAAGAGTTGTGGATTCTAATTATTATAATCTTCTTTGTAAAAAAAAAAATGTAAATATTTTATTGTGATTTTCCTTTTTTTATTTTATATATTTTTTTATTTATCTTGGAGTTTAACTTTAGTTACTACATGCAGATTTTTATTTTTATAAATTTATCATGCAAATCTAGCTTAGTTATCTAAAATTTAATTAAAAAACTTAAAGATAAATTTAAATAATCTCTTTAGATATTATAAAATTATAAAAAGCATCTAAAATAGTTTAAAAAAAAATGAGAGATGGTTTTAATTAAAAATTAAATTTTAAAAAAATCTAATTATATAAAAAAATTTTCAAACATTCATGTCTAGCTTAATAGAAAAAAAACTCAATTGCACTTAGATGTAAAAGGTTGATCCACCCCTATTAGTTTTGTTATTTTTTCAAAAAAAACTTAAACAATAATTTATTTGTTCAATTTTTTTTTAATATTGTAAATAAGTATCATCCAACTAGACATGGATATTTTCAAGTCACTAAAAATCAGAGTCTATGTATTTTACTAAACAAACTTAATTTTCAATTTATTTTTATGAGAAAATATTTTATAAACTTCAATAAATCTATTCTCAATTTTTAAACATCTTCTAATCAATTTAAAAGTCAAGAATCAAACCTAATTAAAAAAAATAAAAAATCTCAATATTTTTTTATACATATTTAAAGAAAAAAATCACCTAATTAAACTTTCTTGTTTAAAACAAATTCAATGACACCATTAATTAACAAATAGTAAAGCTAACTTAAACTTATTGTAATTATACCCATAAAATATTATTTATTATAATAATATTTTTATTTACTTTCTCTTTTAATTCAACCATTCAATAACTCAAATTTTTTTATTTTTTTATTTTTATCATTTAATATTATATTGTGTTTGAGAATTGTGCTTTATAATTTTTTTTATTTTTTTAGGTTATATTTCAAACCTATAAATTTAGTTTTTTGTTCTCAATTTTAACTTTCAATATTAGATCTACTAGAAGTGAGCCTCGTAATTTTATTTATTTTTATTTCATGAATTTATCTCAATCTCATTATCCAAGTCATGGGTTAAATGAGTTAACATGGGCTGACCCGGGTTGTGTTTATTTTAGGTTGTTTTTTCTAATTAAATTTTTAATTTTAATTTTATGTTTTAATATTGAGTTAGTTGAAAGTCAAGCTTCATAAAAATTTTATGTTTACTTTTTATAAAATTATCCCGATCTCATGACTAGTTGACTCAGGTCATTTATTCTAGATTGTTTTTTAATTGAATATTTTTTTTAACTTCACTCTCCAACAACTCTATCTTCCTTTTCATTTAGTCTTTTTTTAACTTCATCTTTCAATATTAGATTGTTTAGAAATTAGGCTTCGTAATATTTTTAAAATTTACTTTATGTGAAGTTATTTCAGTCCCATTTATTTTTTTCTTTCTCTTTATTTCAACTTTAACATAGAATATGTTGGAAATGGAGTTTCATAAAAGTATTTATTTGTTTTTCATAAAGTTATATTAATTTCGTGATGTAAATAGCAGGTTTAACAAGTTATCTTAGAATGGGTTCTTTTTGTTTTTCTTAATTGATTTGTTTTTTAATTTTATCTTTTAGCGTTGAATTGGTTGGCAATTAAGCTTCATAACTTTTTTTTTCTTTATATAGGCTATCTCAATTTCATGATTTAGGTTGCAGTCTTGGCTAGTTAATCCAAGTTGATCCAAGTAGTTTTTTTTTTATTTTTTTTATTTATTCTTTTAACAACAGGTTAATTAGGAATTGATTTTCATAATTGATTTTATTTTTCTTTATATATGGTTATTATGGTCTTATGACTTGAGACATAGATTTAACATGTTAACCTAAATCGATCCAATATGTCACAATCTCAATATTTAAAAAATATCATTCAATATATTATCGTATCAATATTTAAAAAACATGTCGTCCAACATATATTATATTTTGAGTTTATGGTTTTTTTTATTAGAAATACATTATTAATGCTTAGATAATTTCTTTAATATTAAAATAAATTATATGACCAACAGTGAAATGCAAGCCAATAAACTAATAAAACTCTAAAAGAAGTAAGTATTTCACTATAGCAACTTATGATGAATTATCCATTTTTCTCTTTACAAACAAAACTTAAAACTAGTTATTAGAAGTAATTATGTAATTTAACAAGAGTTCATTGGTTATTGTCAAATTGAGTACTTTAACTTTTATATTTCACAATAATTTTCTTTAACTTATATCTAGGGGGTATTTTTTGTATTTTTTTTTTGTTATTATCACGCGTAGTTGAGGGATAATTTTGTAATTTTAGAAATTGAATATGTTCAAACTTAATTACAATTTACTCAGTTATGAGGGATGAGTTGTGAGAGCTGATACATACTTAAACTCAAATGCATGCTAGAAAAAAGAAAGTTGTGGAAATCAAAGATGTTTTATTAGGTATACTATTAATTTTATGCATTTTTAGTTGGTTATTTAACTTAGAGAAATAATGTTTTTTTATGGAAAAAATCCCTTTCAAAAGTGTTCTTACAATTAAGATTCTAGTACACAAAGTAGTTTTAGGGTTTCCATTAAATGGATTTTCACACATATTTTTCTTACAAAAATAAATATAAATATTGCTAACAATATGTATGCACGCGCACTCACGAGGGGGTTTCTCGGGTTCCTCTCCTTTCTCATTAGAAATTTCCTCTCCTTTTTTATTA
Source organism: Populus euphratica (assembly GCF_000495115.2). Classification (NCBI taxonomy): domain Eukaryota; kingdom Viridiplantae; phylum Streptophyta; class Magnoliopsida; order Malpighiales; family Salicaceae; genus Populus; species Populus euphratica. The sequence continues at coordinate 413,096 of NW_011500000.1, forward strand.
TCCTTTATTGTCCTAGAATCTTTCAACACCTATCTTCTTTTTTTTTCTTGATCTTCAATCATACATCTGACCTTGTTTGATATAATAGTTTTGCCCCTGTTTTTATGTTTTGAAATTGTTTTATTGTGTTGATATCATAAATAAATTTAAAAATAAAAAAATATTATTTTAATATATTTTAAAAAAACACTTTAAGAAACATTTGCCACTATCTCAAACAACCCTTCGGGCTATTTGGAATTGCATTCCAAATGGTGTTTTCTTAAATTTTGAATTATTTTTTTCTTAAAAATATTTTTTGATGATTTTAAATTATTTTGATATTCTGATGTCTAAAATAATTTTTTTAATATATATATATATATATATATAATATTTTAATACATTTATGAGTAAAAAATACTTTAAAAAATAATTAGTACCACACTCTCAAATACCCTCTTATTTTTGTTCATTTATCCCAAGTATTGCAATTAAAGGTATGTTTAAAAGTATGATAACAGTTGCGGTTCAAAGTATTTTTTATTTAAAGATGCATCAAAATAATATTTTTATTTTATTTTAAAAAAATTATATTTGACATCAGCACATTAAATAATTTAAAAATATAAAAATTAACTTTAAATCAATAAAATTTACATTTTTAATAAAATATAGTTTAAACAGCGCTTCCAAACAAGACCTAAGCACAACAAAAGTTGCTTATTAGGCCATTCTTGTAAATTGCAATAGAAACGATATTCGAATTTGAATAAAATCTAAACCCTAATGGCATGAAAGAATGATAATAAGAGCATATTATCCATCTTTTTATGATTTTCTGTTCTAATGATTGTAGCAATGATGAAACAACTTCTTATGAGAGAATAATTATTGGAAATGTCGTCGAGATAGCACAATCATGCTCCGTCTTTTGCATAGCATGGAGTGATAAGTTTTGTTTGATTTTACATTGTAAGTTGTTAGTTTTTGTGGATCATATTGAATTATTATTTTTTACTTTAAATTATTATTTTATGATTTTTAATCGTTTTTAATGTACTAATATTAAAAAATAAAAAAAAAAATATTATTTTAATGTATTAAAAAAAAAACATCTTAAAACACAATAGCTAACATAACATTAAACACTACCTTTTTATACATATATGATAGAAAGTGAGTAAATCATTAATGGGTCCAATCCATCAATTTTATCTCGTAATATTAACCTATTAAAAGAAAACTAGAGTCTTTTATAATGATTTATAGTTTATATCATCACTAAAACATCTTAATATATTATTTTAATCATTTTAAAATAAATTTAATTATCAGTTCAACTAGTTAGGTGAGCGTCAAACAAGGGATCATGAGTTTGAGAGTCGAAAGGCACATCTATTTTCTAAATTGTGATAAATAACTTCTTGTTTATTACTTTTTTTTCTAAAAACAAAGTAGATGATATGTAATTCACTCCCTTGATTAAAAAGAAGAAGAAGCCAACACTCCCCTAGCCTACTACTTGCCAACACTCCCCAAGGCCATTATTTTGCTTCTTCTTTTTTTCTTTGATTTTTTACACTTCAAAAAAAATATTTTTTGGACTTACTTATTTTTTTATTTTGACATGGATTTTAAATGCTAATATAAATTTTTATTTTTATTTTAATAGTTTTTTTTCAATTATTATGTATTTAATAATGATGATAATAATAATAATAATAATAAATTATATATGAAAACTTGATTGAAATTGGTTACTTATTATTCAAATGTTTAAATAGATTTGGAACATTATTTTATCAAATTATAATTTTTTTAACTTTCAATCACCAAATATATGGATATGCTATTTTCATATTGTTTTCAAACTTGTTTTAATAATCATAATTAAAAAAAAAAACATAAACAATTCTTCCAATTAAAAACATTGTATTGACTAAAATAAACAAGAGATATGTTGATGTTTTTGTAATTTTTCATTTGATATTATGAATTTTATTACATGTTATATTTGATTTTTGTTTAGCTTTTGTCAAGATGTATCTATTTATTGGATCTTTGAATCGTCATGGATAGACATTGTGTGGTAGTTCATTATCTTATGATTACTTGGTCTACTCTTTTGTGTTTTTTTTTTTTGTTCCATGGCAGAGATCCCATTATGTTTGTGGTTTAATCTCTGTAATTTTTAGTTAGTTTTATTTGAGGATTTATCCTTATCAATGTAATTTGTTTTAGGATTTATCATAAATGAAATGAAACTTTGTTGGGCTTTAAGGTTTATGGATGAAGAAAAAATAAATTATATGGTGCTTTTGTTTAGCAAAAAATAAAAAATGCAAGTACAATATTATTATTATTTTTTGTTTAATTCATATATTAAACTATATAGGTAGGTGGCTTCTGGCCCAAATCATATTTTTTTTCAATATAAAAAATAATGATATTATTTTTAAAGAACAAAAAAACTTGAGACCTTGATTATTTATTAAAATAGATTCAATAAATTCGATTAATTTAATAATATGATTATAAAAAACAACAACAACTCATGTAAAACGAACATTTGCTAATATTATAAAAAGACACCTTCTAAATATTCATAAAAAGTCTCAACAATTTTATTTGTTAATATAATAAAAATTAAATAACAATATGATCACCTTATAAAGAGGGGAAAAAAAAAATTCTAAACTCAATTATCAATAAATCAAATGTTAAAGAATAATCTGGATTTTTTTTAAAGGACAAAAACCTCAATTTAAGTTAGCATGTCAAATTTATGGCCTAATCGTGAAACCATAATAACCTCATAAAAAAATAATTAAATAAAACAATGGATGTCAATTTTCAAGCAAACTAAATGATGAGATGTAAAATTAAAAAAAAAACTCGAGTCAACTTAGATTAACTCGATTAGCTTGCAACTTAGGATATGATATCTGGATAACTCTATAGAAAAAAATAAGAAAAAATTATAAAATTCAAGTCTCAATAATATAATGTCAAATGATAAAATTAATTAAAAAAATTAAAAAAGAGCCTAAAAAGACCAAAATTAAATTTGAAAATTTTTCAAAATTTATGACTCAATTAATGAGACCGAAATTACCCTATAGAAGTCGAACACAATAAAAACCATAAAGAAAAATTCTCAATAATTCAAATATCGATGGATGAAATTGAAAAAAAAATCAATCAATAAAAGGATTATAAAACAAAGCAAAAATAAAAAAAACAATGACCAAATATAGTATAAAATTAAATTAAATTAAATAATGATGGACAAAATTGAAAAATGAATTAAATTATGAAAATAATTAAAAAAATAATAAAAAAACTTATGACCAAATTGTATATAAAAATCAAATTCCAAGAATAAAATTGAAAATTAAACCCGTAATTCACTAGATTTAATAACTTTATTTTTTTTTATTACCTATATTTTAAAATAAGATAACTAAAATAAACACTTTCAAAATTGAGTACCAATAAAATACCAAAATCTTTTTTTTTAAATTATGATAATGTTATTAAAATAATTTTGAAGATGGATTCAAAATTAATGAAACATTGAATGATAAATAGAAAGATGAAATTAAAAAAAAAACTAAAAAAATTCAATCAATAGAAAAAAATCATAGAATAATGTTAAATAAAAGAAAAAAGGGGGTGGGGGGGGGGGGAATTG
>NW_011500000.1:416832-436321 GCF_000495115.2 Populus euphratica
AAAAAAAGGGGGGGGGGGAATTGATGGACTAATTTTGAATGGACAAAAGGCGAGGGCAACTAGTAAAATATTCGCAAGGCATATCCAAAAATTCCCGCAAAGTATCCATAACAAATATCTCCTAATATAGTCGTTGTATTTATGTAAATTTGACAAATATGCTGTTACAAAAACAATTATCAAACAGATCCTTATATTCACCATGTTTCACCATTTCAAAACAATTGGACCGAATATTTTTAGTAATATAACCTCTCTCGAGATCCATGGAATCGAATCAAATCGTCCTAGCTCATTTATTTTGAGGGTTAATTTTATCCAAGACTCAGGTTATTTATCAGATTGACTTGAGATTTTTTTTTAATTTATAAAATAATATTATTTTAAAAATAAAAATTAAGAATTTTTATTAGCTTGACGTGTGATAGGTCTTGATTTTTTTGAATCTTTTAACTGACCCATCAAACCAGGCTAGACCGATTCTCATAACTATGGGTCAAATAACTACCTAAATTTAGGCTATTCCTCGAATATCTTGGTAAACATGTCTTCCCCTTGCAAGTAAATTCATCACAATTTGCTTACAATTTAGTCCAATCAGAGGATTGAATTGAAATAATGCAATGAATACAGGCTAAATCTGACGAAATGTTTACCGTAGAGGATTATTTCTCACCAACCCATCCCATCCACGGGCCACGCTCGTGGAATCATCTCTCTCCAGGCTCCGAACCGCTAAAAAGTGCCCTCTATTTTTTCTTTTTCCTTCAGCAAATAATCCATTTATTTCTTTATTTTCTCTCAACTGCCTATAACTCCCCCTCCCCCACTATCCATCCCTTACCAGTCTCGATCTCATCGCCTTACCTTTCGATTCGATATCCTGTAATAACAAGAAGAAGAACAAACCCAAACTTTACCCTTTCTTTTTCTTTCAAGGTACGTATGCGCGTGCATTTTCTTCTATATATATGTATATTTTACAAATTTTATGGATTTTGGATTTACTTACAAGGCTGGTTTTTTCTCATTTGAATTCTTTCATTTCTTTGATGGGTTCTGTTCATTTTCCATGTCGAATTCAGGTTTTGACTTTTTTGGGTTATTTGTGATTCTAAGTTGTTCAACTCTGCTGGACTTGGATAATCTTGTTTTTCTTATTGTTTACCTTTGTGTTTATGGAGTAATTTAACTCTAGTCCTGTTTTTTATTTTTTCTTGCTTGTACATGACCTCATAGATGGAAAGTGATTTTGGGGTGGGGGGGCGCTAAAGCTCTTATCTTTTTGGATGGGGGTGGAACATGGAGGGAGGGTTTCCATTGCACTGTTGGGATTTGAAAGATCTTGTGATTAGCAAGAATCTGCTATATAGTTGTGTAAATTGCTGGTGTAAGAAGGGATGCCATTTTTTTTTTTAAAGATTTTAATTGCCTGGATAGAAGCCTTGGATATTTATGAATTGAATGGAATATGAGACTAAATTAAATCTCAATTGGGCTGCTTTTCAAGCGTTTTGGTGTCACTTATTTTTTTTAACACAATTCTGTTGAGTTTCTCTGCGTTTCCAATTGAAGCCTTCTTTATGACATTAACATGCCCCTAATATGTGTGTGTGAGCTCCAAAGATTTGTTGGAAAATATGTGTTTTTCTGTTGAACATAGCAATGGGGTATTTTCCAGCGGAGCTGCTCAGATTAAGTAGCGGGTTTTGTTGTGTTTTAAGCAATATATTAGTTCAGTTATTTTGAAAATATTTTGAGATCCTTGCCTTGTGAAGCAACCTCTCCAATCTATATGAAAATGATGGTTACATTGCCAACTTGGGTTACTTTGCTTTCCTATGTGTTGAATTTTGTAATGCCTGCTTTCTCAAAGTTCGCAAAAATTTCAGTGTTATCACTTGAAGTAACTATTATCTAGATCTGATACATTATGCTGTTCCTGGATGCTAGAATTTTAATGACAGGAATCCTTGAGGCACAATAAAGAGTCTGTGAATAAGGACATAAAATAAATCTCAGATTGCTGGCACAGATTTGTGTCTAAGATAGTTTCTTGTCTGAGGAAATGAATCACTTGCAAATAATTATCATCTTATTATTCGATAATTTTCTATGATTAGATTCAGGATCTGATTGGGCTGCGTGATTTTTTCATGGCCTTGGAAAGTAGAAAGCTGACCTTTAAGATGCTGGAAGTGTTATAAAAACTGCTGTATCATTTGTTTTGGGGAAGTTTCTGCCCCATAGTTTAAAAATAATATTAGCGGTTTGTGTAGTTGCTACATAATTATGTTAAGCAGTTCTTCTGATGGAGGCCATTCAGCTCCTCCTGTCATGCATTTGTAAATTTGTACTTGTGTGAGGAATGAGAAGGTCTATAATAGTTTCGCCTAGTCATACTAATGCTGAATTCATTGGTTATTTGTTTTGTTGGTATTTGATATTACTGTCACACATGGAATTAAATCATGAATTCTACTTCATGGGTTTTCAGGCGTAGTTGGAAATGCCGAAAGGTAGCAGGGCAAGGCGTAGGATTGCTTCTCAACAATGCAGGCAGGCACCTTATTCATTACCAGGTTATAATCAGCATATTGCCACAGACCCGTGCTCGAAGAAATGCTCCAAAATTTTGGACAAGAAAGACTGGGAAAATGTAACTTGTTCTGTTTGCATGGAGTGCCCACACAATGCCGTCCTTCTACTCTGTTCATCTTATGATAAAGGTTGCCGTCCCTATATGTGTGGAACTAGCTTCCGCTATTCCAACTGCCTTGACCAGTACAAGAAAGCTTACACTAAAAGTATCTCATCCACCAGGGCTGCTGATAATTCGATTTTGGTCTCAGATTCCAACTGGCCTATTGATAAGTGTGAAACCACAGAGCTTGCTTGCCCTTTCTGTAGGGGGCAGGTGAAAGGGTGGACTGTGGTGGAACCTGCACGGGAATATCTGAATGCCAAAAGGAGAAGCTGCATGCAGGATGACTGCTCATTTGTTGGAACTTACAAGGAGTTAAGGAAACACATGAGGGCAAATCACCCTTCAGCACAACCACGTGCAGTTGATCCCATTCTTGAACAGAAATGGCGAGGGCTCGAGGGGGAGTTTGAACATGATGATGTAATCAGCATGATGCGGTCAACAATGCCAGGCGCAATGGTTTTTGGAGATTATGTAATAGAGGGAAGTCATCATGGTTTTGATACAGATGAAGATGGGGGTTTCGATGCAGATGCTGCAGAGAGGAATGGAGGTTTTGATATGGGCTTCAATCAGAATCTGTTTAATGTCTTCCTACTGTGGCATGCATTTGGGTCAGCGGGTGATGACCACAGTAGACAGCTGATGCATCGGCATTCTGAAAGGACTGACCATCGAATGACCGACGAGAGTGCTGGTATTCATCACTCTTCGCCAGATGGAGGGCTGGGTTTGTCTGATGAATGATGACAATGGTGATGATGGTGGCATGTTACTTGTTAGCCGACTTTGTTGAGATGGCAGAATGCTTTTGGGGTGTTCAGGGAGGAGACACAGGCGCCGAGAAGGGGGGATTTGAAAGGATGAAAGAAACATAAAAGAAATTAACTGAAAATTGCATGCGTTTCTCTTTCTGTTTCCTGGTTTCTGATTAGATTGGCTGGGAAAAACTTATAGCTTTCTTTTGTATGTAATCTTTTTAGATGCCATTCCTTTAATTACCTTCAGTCCACCTACACGGTAGACTCTGAATATTCTTCTGTGGAACAACCTTTGTAAAGTCTTTTAACTTTATTTCTCGTACAAATATTGTTTAATCTTTATAAATGGGCTTATTTGTTTATTTTTTCCTGGAAAAATAGTCTTTCCTCTCGTGAACAGTTGAGTTTTTATTTTAGGATTTCTTTTTTCTATTACAATTCTAATCTAATCTAATTCTAATGTTCATGTTTCCTCCAATAATGTATTGTTTACCTGCCTTTTCTTTCGTGAAAACCGAAGATGTTCTTGTCGTCACCTTGAGCGCTTGACCCTGCAATACTGAACTAGCCTTGTAGAAGGCGCTGATTAAAAAAACGATAAAGGGCTTAAAATTTTAGAAGGGAACCTAAGGTACGAAGGATAAGGGCTTAAAATATTTTCAGAAGAACAAAACAAACGGTCCAAGAAACCCAACAACTAAGAAATTTGCTTAAAATTTTATCCTTCCTCAACGATTCTTGATAAATTGGTCATGAATTTGAGCATGAAAAGATACAACTAGAAAAAAGTTCAAGGACTAAATTGTAAGAGAATTTCACTTTAAAACTAGCATGATATCTATCATGTTGCCCAAAAACAAAAAAAAGAACCACTTTATCTTTGTTGACGTAGCAAAGAGCAATTTGGATTCAAATGCAATTTCCTCTGATTTATCTGCAAAGGCATTGTCTGACGAAAGTATCAGGAATTGATCCATAAACAGAAGGCAAGATACGCATTTACCAGAGAGTAACAGTGAATTACAAGCTTCTTCATCTAAACCATGCCTTTCTCCACGAAGAATAATCTTATGAAAGCTTTCATTTGCATCTGGATTTCAAATCATGCACCAGTTTTTTCACTGCAGAGTCGAGGTGCGAGCAGCTGAGCCAATCTCCAGGTTCATAAAGGCATCATATTAGGCAAGCACCAGCAAAGAATATTCAGTAAAAATGGTTGGTGGCATATCTGATACAGTTCCTCAACAGCCACTAATAAGAGCTCAATGACTACAGCTAACTTCTCTAAGGGAGACCATGAAGAAAAAGAATAGAAAACTCAAGAAGCTTTGAAGATTCCTACCAAAGTTCCAGGTATTTAAACGTTTTACCTTCTTTCAAAGTCAGAAGTGGACTCTGTTGAAAGAATATTGCATGGCTCTTGAATGCTGTCGTGCCACAACCAAACTTGGTAAACTGGGGAGTATTTCAGAAGATTTGTGGGATTTGTTTCTGGGATTTTAAGAAGGTTTAGATGAGATGATGTGTTCTGTCACGATATAGAAGTCTCTACTGATTGTTGGAATTAGATCTTCTCTTTCAGTGGGCTTTTGAAGAGTGAAGTTGTTTTTCGTTTGGAGACCAAGTTTGCCATTATTTTCCCCTTCAATCTGCTGGTTTGCATTTGATTTTACTTGTTTTGTGGCAATGGCCACCAGTAAACTACAGAACACATACAAGCCAGAAGAAAAGGCATGCTGATCACTTGCAGATTTCCTGAGAAGGACCAAAGCTCTTCAAGCGACTAGGCAGCACAGACAATCAGAATCGCAGCAATAAAATCTTAAGAGTGATGTTTATGCTAATTTAAATTTACTGAAACACACAACATTCATAATGGTAAGAAATAGGGTCATGATGAGGATATGTTTTCACCATCACCATGATTAACACCTTACACCCCATCACCCAGCAATCTCAAACCCGCCAGCCCCACCTCCCAAGAACATTTAATCTATTGAAAAAACCAGTTTGCAAACCATTGAAGGGGAAGGTAACATCAAAAGAAAGTTTGAAAGTGTTTTAAATTGTTTGAGTGTTTAAATAAAGAAAGAATGTAGAAGTGAATTAAACCATCACTTATTGCTACTGCTTTATTAAAAAGAAAGGAATAGATTGCTTATAGTTCATAGCAATCTTTACAAATATATAGAACAAAAAAAAAAATTGAAATGCTAACTTATAGGAACATTTCATCATCTGTTAACAAATTAACATATCAACAAAGTTCTAAAGACTAAGACAATTTTTTATTATTATAGAAAAAATAATAACAAAAATAAACAGAGTTTTTGACAATAATCTTGAAGCAAACTTCAATACTCCTCTTTGCTTTAAGAGCTGTAGACACTCCTCTTTGCTCTGCAGACTTTTATGATTTGTCTTAGAAACTCAAATATGCTTACTGGAAGTGGTTTAGTAAACAAATCTGCTAACTGATCTTCAGATTTGCAGTAAATCAACTTAACATCACCATTTCTTTGCACCTTTGTAAAAAATAAAGTTTGGTGTTAAAGTGTTTGGTTTTTCCATGAAATGCTGGATTATGAGAAATTGTTATGGCTGCTTGATTGTCAACTAGGATTTCTATTGCCTTTTCTTTCTTCATGTGCAAATCACATAATATCTCATAGTGCTTGATTTACTGTTGTTGTGGCTGCAATGAACTCTGCCTTTATAGTAGATTGTGCTACAATATCTTGCTTCTTAGATGATCATGAAAAAATTATTGATCCTAGATTGAAACAGAATCCATGAGTGCTTTTTATGTCATCAATGAATCCATCCCAATCACTATCAGAGAAACCATGGAATACTCTTGACACTTTAAAAATTTAACACTAAAATTATATGTCCCTTTGATGTATCTCAAAATTCTTTTGGTTGATCTCATATGTGTTTCACTTGGACAATGCATAAAACGAGATAGAAGGCTTTTTGCATAAAGTATATCAAGTCTGGTTGCTATTAAATACAACAAACAACCAATCAAACTTTTGAATTTCTCTTCATCAACTTTGGTAGTTCCATCTTCTTTGTTGAATGTCTTTTTAATTAATTGAAGTGGCTGTTGGTTTGCAATTCTCTGTATGAAATTTCTTCAAGATTTCCTTTGCATATTTATTCTGACAAATGAATATTTATTCTTTGCTTTGCTTGATTTCCATTCCCAAAAAGAAACTCATAAGACCAAGATCGGTCATTTAAAAAACATGTATCATTTTCTGCTTGAATTCTTCAACCTGCTATGTATTGCTTCCTGTCATTAAAAGATCATCAACATAGAGGGATATTACAAGAACACCATTGTTAATCTTCTTTACATATAGAGTTGCTTCAAATAAGCTTTTCTAAAAGCCAGAACCTGTCAAATAGTCATCAATTTTGTCATACCAGGCTCTAGGTGCTTGTTTCAACCCATAAAGTGCCTTCTTTAGCGGATAAACTTTGTCTTTTTTTTCTTGAATCACAAACCCAGCTAGCTGTTCAACATAATTTCTTCTTGTAGAATGCCATTTAAGAAGGCTGATTTAACATCTAATTGAAATACTTTTCAATTCTTACTTGTAGCAATAACAAACAAAAATCTAATGGTGTCCATCCTTCCTACGGGTGCAAATGTATCTGAATAATCAACACCATAAATATAAGTATACCCCTTAACAACCAGCCTAGCTTTATGTTTGTTGATGATGTTATCTGCGTTTAGTTTGGTCTTGAATACCCACTTTATACTAATGATATTTTTATCTGGTGGTTTGTTAACTAGTTCCCATATGCAGTTCTTTTCAATCATGGATATCTCCTCCTGCATTGTTTTTTGCCGTTCTAGGTTTCGCTGAGCTTCTTTATAGCCTTCTGGTTTCTGGTTTGTAGATTGCTACATTACTCTAGTAAATGTCTTCAAGACATTTGGAGCCTCTGAATGATGAATCATTAATTGAATCATCCTGTAATTAAGGCTTGATTTGATTTTTAAGCAGCTCATTTATTTGCGAGTCTTTCTAGTTCTATTGTTCTCCTTTATGAACATTAACATCCCTGGTAATAGCCATCTTTTGAGGTTGAGGATGATAAATTTTGTTGGCTTTAGAAACAATACTATAACCACCAAAAATACCTAACGTAGCCTTCCTATCAAGCTTATCCCTCTTGATTTGTGGAACATGAACAAAACATATACTACCAAAGATTTTAAGAAAGCTTAGTGAAGGTTTGTAATTATACTAAACTTCAAAAGGTGTCTTTTCTTCCAATAATTTTGTTGGAAGTCGGTTTTGAAGAAAAATAGTTATGTTAGCTGCTTTTGCCCAAAAAATCTTTGGCAAATTCTTTTCATGTAACACGCATCTAATAATCTCCATTATGTATCTGTTTCTCCTCTCACTAACTCCATTCTATTCTAAAGTGTAAGGAGCAGTGAGTTGATGTTCAATGCCAGTATCTTCACAGTAGAGATTGAATTATGATGAAGTATATTCTTTAATATTGACTAAACGAATGGCTTGAATTTTGTAGCTGTTTTGATTCTACATATCCTTCTTAAATCTTCAAAAAATCCCAGCTACTTTTGACTTGAATTTTATAAAGAAAATCCAACTCATTCTAGTGAAATCATCAATAAAGAAAATGTAATATCGACTACCTTTTAGTGAAAGAGTTCTTAGAGGATCGGTAACATCAGTATGAATTAATTGAAATTTCTGTGTAAACCTCCAAGTTGATTTTAGAAATGGTTTCATGTTTTGCTTATCAAACTAACAAGCATTATAATTTGGTAAGTGATCAGTAAATGGAGGCACACCATTTACAGCATTATACTTCTTTATATTGAGCATCCATTGTTGATGATAATATCCTAGACTTTTATGCCATACTTCTATGTCATTTAGCTTTGTTGAAAAAACTATATTCTCCTCCTTAAATGGTAGAAATGAGAAACTTTTGCCTCTCATCCTCATTTGCAATATTTTTTGTCCAGTAGTATCAAAGACATAACAAGATTAATTTTTAAAAATCACATTCATACCTTTCTCTATTAATTGCCCAATACTTACCAAATTTTGATCTATATCAGGTACGTAAGAACATCAGAAATTATTTTTATACTTGAGTTTGTTGTGATGGCAACAATCCCTTTTCCTTTAGCTACTATGGAATCACTATTTTCAATTTTGACTTTAGCAACTTTAGTAGATTGCAAAGTTCTAAAGAGACTTTTATTAAAAGTCACGTGGTTTATGGAACTACTATCAATCAGCCAGTAATCAGAGAACATTTGAATGAAAAACATGTGGCTACAAACATTTCATCTTTATCATCTTTATTGGTAACTTGAGCATCTTTTTCTTGTTTTTGAGGTTTTGTCCTACAGATAATTGCTTCATGTCCAAGTTGTTTACATTTGCTCCACGTTGCATTAGCTCTCTTCTATCACTTTGACACGATGAAAAGATTGATGTTTTCTCCCAAGTGCAGGAGTGTCGAAGTAATAAATAACCTGGCAAGACCGAGGTCGAACCACATGGAGATTAATTGTACAAATTATAAACAATAATTATAAACAACAATAATAATAATAGTAGCAATAATAATACTAATAATACTAGTAGTAGTAGTAGTAATAATAATAATGAATTATAAACAACAATTATAAACAACAATAATAGCAATAATAACAATACTAACAACAACAACAACAACAACAACAACAACAACAACAATAATAGTAATAATAATAATAAAGAAAAAGAAGGAGAAGGAGAAGAAGAAGAAGAAGAAGAAGAAGAAGAAGAAGAGAACTTTGAGATGGAATATAAATGTAACGATTAAACAATGATAATAACAAATGTCAAGGTTAGAAGATCCACTAATGGTATGCCAAACAAGTATAGTATAAACTCTTATTATTCAATTGGAAACCACACTAAAGGAGGTTCCAATCAGATTATAGATTGTTAACATGATTACATGAGTCATCTTATTCAATTAATGCTAATACTTGTAAATTTTAGTCAAGTATTCATGATTATAACTTATGTTAACAACAAATCAAGTTCCTTTCATAGCTCAGGTGTCAGTTATACCATATAGCATGGGCTATGAAAGTACCAAGCATTTATTGTACCAAGTGTTATACAATATAAATCAAGATTAGTTATTTAACAAGCAAAGTATTAAAGAGTGGACAAGATAACAAATATAAAACATGTTAGTATCAAATATTAAAGTCCATATTAAGTTTATACTATACTTATTCTTATACCATTAGTGTACCCTTTTCCCCTGGACATAATAAACTTAGCTAGACATAAAAAAAGAAAGAAAAATAGATAAACAAAATAAGAACATAAATAAGATAAAAGTTAACTAAGAAAAGGAAAGGAAATGAAAGGCATAAACTTGATATTAATGAAAACAAAGCATAAACATTACAAAAAATACAAAGAGAGAAAGCAAGAGCATGATCTTGATCTGGACACCAAAATGCCTAAATGCATGGCAAATGCCTCCTTTTATAGGCTAAAATTGGGAACTATTGATTTGATGACTAATTGATGAGTGGATGACCAACTCTTGACTTGGTGACAATCCTTATCTTCTCTTGTCTGCCCAAATTGTCATTGATAATGTCAAAATTGGAGCCACTCGAAAACATGAAAGTTGTAGGCAATTGTCTCAGCTTTCTTGTGTAAACAATTTAGCTCATTTGGACTTCTAGAACTCTAGATATGGCCAACATACTGAACAGTGCTCGGGCTGGAGGACAGATTCGAGCTTCTTTGTTGTTGCTATAATTTGGACTTGAAAATGGCCTTTTTAGATCTTGGGCTCCATATGAAAGTTGTAGACCTATGTCTTACCTTTCGATCCATATAAAGTAGACCTAAATATGAGATCTATAGCTCTAGATATGACCCAATTACCGAATAGTGTTTCAGTTTGGATTGCACTAACATCTCTTTTCTAATTTTGGTCATCTCTTTGCCCTTGCAATTTAAGTTCTTAAAGTCATCAATCAATCCTTTTATTTATGTGATAGGCCTGCATTTAAAATGAACATTTACCATAAATTAAAGGTATCTTATATTATTAGATATATTATTATAAAACATGCTTTAGTTAAGGAGTTATTGATACTTCAAGTGCAAAATGATGATATAAAACCATGATAAAAATGCACTTTTAAGTACTAATCACACCCCCCAACCAGCTTATTACTAGTCCCTAGTAATCAAAGCGTTAAAAATGATATAAAACCATGATAAAAATGGACTTTTAAGTACTAATCACACCCCCCAACCAGCTAATTACTAGTCCCTAGTAATCAAAGCGTTAAAATAGAAAAACAATTTGCAAATTCCACAAAGCAAGGTATTCATCATTTAACTTCCATTAATCTATCCAGATAAACAAACTCTTATTAAATTTATATATCTGCTCAATACCTCTTAACAAGATATTAATAAACCTTTCTTTTGTGCTCAATGTATCAACACATAATTATGGGGCTTTTCTTGGAAGAAAACAAAATTTGTATCAACACATAATTATAGGGCTTTTCTTGGAAGAAAACAAAATTTTTGTTCTAATGTATAAGGTTAACTTCCTTGGGTTGGGATTATTATTTTGTCTTTTTTTTTAAATATATATACATATAATTTAAAAACATCTTGCATCTTTAACCAATGTAACGAGTTTTCAGCTAATGACTCCCAGATCAGTTGGTCTTAGGGCATTAGGTGTTAAGACACCCTTACGAGCTTAGTAACTCGGGTCACAAATACTAATATATAGATAGTGCAATGTTCGATTCCCTTAAGCTTTTCTCCTCAACCCATGTAACAAGCGTTGGGCCAATAGTTCCCAAGTCAGTTGACTTTAGGGTATTAGGTGTTAAAACACCCCTTGAGGCTTAATTGCTTAGGTTAGGGAGGCTACGAAACCAAACTTATCTACATTTTTATTATTATCATTTTTTTTCTTTTTTTCTTTTTTCTATTTTTTCTATTTTTTTAATTATATACTATCCCTTTCCCTTAGTTGTTACCTTTAACAAAAGAACACAAATAATGTAATAATCCAATATGCAACCCACAATCATATGTTAAAGTGTGTGTGTGTGTAAATTAAGGTTTAAAAATACATGTTAAATAAGTATATGAGCAGAATTAAGTGGTAACAATACGAGAGTTTGTAAACCTGAATATTTCAGGAAGTATTGATAACAATGTGAGAGTTTGTAAACCTGAATATTTCAAGAAGTATTATAATAGACCTTGTTAAGAATGGTTACTAAGATGCGTCTCAAGAGTCACTTTAACAAAAGAACTCCTTTACTCTGCCATCCTAGTAACAACAATTATGCACGCTCCTTTACTCTGTCATCCTAGTAACAACAATTATGCACATGCTTTATGAAATGAAAAATAATTTTTTTTTATCAACTACTACCCTCTCCCCCCAACCAAAACGAGACATTGTCCTCAATGTTCTAAGGTAGAAAGATAGAGTATAGAAGATATCACCTGAAATAACGAACACTAACAAACCTGAAACACACTGAAACAAAAATAAGAAACAACAAAACACAATAATAAAACCAAAAGACACAAATATTCACAAATGAAGGTTCAAATCCAATCTAAGCTTTTTACAGCTTTCCTTAGTTGACCAATTTAAGCGACTCATGGAAGGATCAATTACAGGAATGAAAGATTGTAGTTGGTCAATTAATTATTCAGCAGTAGCAGCAGAGATTATGATTTGTCGTGCAGAAGATGTTAGAAATTCTTGTTCCACAGCATGATCAAGAAAAGACAATAACTTATCATAATAACCATTAACATTTAACAAACCTATGAGTTTCTGGTGAATGTGCAGTTGAGCCTAAGAGGAAATATAAAAGATCTCTTCCAATATGCCTAGACCACCTGGTAAAGCAATGAAGGCATCAACATGGTTAAACATTGCATTCATTCGAGTTGACATTGTGGAGACCTGAAGTTCCTCTCCAATTGTTTTTCTAATGATGTCCTCTTGTACTAAAGTTTCGGGGACGACCCCCAAAACTTGACTACCTCCTAAAAATGCACCTATTAACACACCTCCCATTAACCCAAGACTGCCTCCCCCATACACTAAATAAATCTTTCTCTCAGCTAGCATTTGACCAAGATGATTTGCTGATTCTAAAAACTCCTTTTCATTCTGAGGATTAGATCCACCGAAAACACAAATATTTCTTATATGATGACTTGAGGAACTTGCCATTTCTACACACTTGTATATTTGTTGAATGTTTGAGTTGAGTAGAAATGAAAGGAAGGAAGAGGGGATTTTATAGATGAGAAATTAGAAAGGCAATCATACCACCTATATGTAGGCTAACTGGAGTCTCACACACACTCTCTCTCTTTTTATTTATTTATTTATTTACTTTTGAAAAAGCATATGTATATACAGGTAGTTGTGATTATGACTCACATCTTCCCTTGGTTTTACGTCCAAGAACGACTTAAATGCCCTCTATGGGTCGGGGATAGGCTTCCCATCCAGTTTTCTTAAAAACTAGCAAACAGGGTCTTTTTTAGTCAGATTCCCAAGACTAAATCGATCATGTTCTTTATGAAATAGTGGCTATAAATCATGAATTGCACGATGCACATCTCCACTAGGATGCGTCTCAAGAGTCAATAAAAGATTATCTAAAGACTCCTTACTCAGGCCATCCTTAATGAATTGTATTTTATCTTCACGGTTTATAGATACCATTCCTAAAGAATGACATTGTGCATTACAAGTCCATCTCGCACATCGATGACAGACTTTCAGTCATTTTACACGACGTTTCTTTGCAAAAGTGCTTTTACCTGTTCCTAGCATGTGTGAAATGAAGAAGTTAGAGGACTCACCTGATAATCAGACCTTTGCTTTAATCAATCAGCGAATATTTTCAGGAATTCCATGATTCATTAACAATCTCAATCTTGCACATCTAGCATGGTAAATTTTTGTAATCGCATTCTGAGGCAGAGCGGGAAAGTACTTTTTCAATTTTTCAAGATTAGTGTTCATTTTCAAATGAGAATTGGAAGAGAGATTCAAAGAATTGCATATATATACACAGATATTAGTTATTGTGGAAAACTGAAAGAACCGACTTAAGTCACGGAGTACCGTTGTCCGCCATTTGACCGGGGTGAGAGAAACTAGCAAAAATCACTCAAAAAAAAATATAAAAACAATGTGAGAAAAACAAAATAATCAACCTTTATCTATAAGATCATTCCAACCAGTTGATTCATTTTCACTAGGAAAATTATCAAAGTAAGCTTTCAAACGATGTCCATTTTCCTTAAAATCATTGTCATTCATTGAATTCTCAATATCACAGGCCTCATAAAGATTTCTTCATCTTGGTCTTAGCTCTCTAGGGAATGCATAGAGTTGAGAATTATAAAACAAAACTTTTTGACCAGTATCAACTTTTTGACAACTTTCACAAGTTTTGCAGAATGCATGCATGTCCTTAAACATGGTGGGCCAATAAAATCCATTTTGAAAGATTTTTGCAGCTGTCTTTTTTGATGAGAAATAACTTCCACATGCTTCAGAATGACAAAGTTTAATGACACTACTTACCTCATTGTCGGGAATGAATCTTTGAAATATTTGATCAGGACAATATTTGAATAAGTTAGGGTCATCACAATAAAAATTCTTCACTTCGTTCAAAAACTTTTCTTTGTCTTGGGTACTCCAATTCTTCACGTCGTTCAAAAACTTTTCTTTATCTTGAGTACTCCAATCAGCTGGCAAATCTCTTAAAGTAAGAAAATTGATATTTTTATCATACCAAGGCATTGGACTAAGAGAAAGTAAGGATTCAGTAGGAAAGTAATCATCGATTGGTGTGATGTCAGATGTCGAATCTGTTGTCACTGTTGACAAAAGATGTGCATCAACATTTTCGGTGCGTTTTTCATCCATGATTTCTTCCTTAGAATAAATTATTTGCAAATCTTCAGATTCCTCCAACTTATTTTTACTTAAAGTAGATTCAAGTTGATCATAAACTAATTCATCAATATGATCTACTTCTTGTAAATCATTATCATCTCCAGGTTGCTTGCAAATGTTGAAAATATTCATCTCCAATGTCATGTTTCCAAATGATAGCTTCATCAGTCCATTCCTACAATTAATCAATGCATTAGAAATCCATTCCTATAATTAATCAATGCGTTAGAGGTTGCAAGAAACGAACGTCCTAAAATAACAAGAAATGAATTACATGTTTTAACAGGTTCTGTGTCCAAGACAATAAAATCCATAGGATAAATGAATTTATCGACTTGTACTAACACATCTTCAATTATTCCTCTAGGCACTTTTACAGATTTATCGGCAAGTAAAAGAGATATAGAAGTTGGTTTTAACTCACCTAGATTGAGACTCTGAAAAACTGAATATGGAAGTAAATTCACACTAGCACCAAGATCAAGTAAGGCTCTTTCAATTTTTTGTTCTCCAATAAAGCAAGAAATTATAGTACAACCAGGATCTTTATATTTCAAAGCATTATTGTTCTGAAGAATGGCACTTGTTCAGTTAGAAAGGCTTTCTTTTTCACATTCAGTTTCCTCTTCACGGTGCATAGATCTTTCAAAAATTTAGCATAGGAAGGAACCTGTTTAATAGTATCCAGAAAAGGTATATTGATTCTTACCTGTTTGAAAATTTCAAAAATTTTAGAGTTGTGATTGACTTTCCTTTGTTTAGTCATGACATGAGGAAATGGAAGTGCTGGCGGTGAATCAGTTGTTTCTTTGCAATTTTCACATTCAACCCCTTCCTTACCCTCAGAGATTGACTCATCATCTTTCTCATAAGGTTCAAGAGAGGGTTTTTCAATAACCTTACCACTGCGCAAAGTAGTGACTGATTTGACTTGATCCATGTGTTGGCTTCCGGAACTACTTGCATTTGCATTGTATTGCCCTTTGGGATTTTGTTGTGTTTGAGATGGAAACTTACCTTTCTCTTGGAAACTGAGAGCAGATGTTAATTTAGCAAGAGTATCTTTAAAATCTGTCATGTTTTGAGCAAGTTGAGTATTGATTGTCTCTTGCTTTTCAATGAATGCATACAAAGTTTCCTCAAAATTTCTTGTAGGAGGTGGAGCATAAGGAGGTGCATATCCATGAGAATTTTGGAAATTATGGTGTGCTTGAAACGGTGGTTGTGAAGTTTGTGCATTGTCACTCTTCCAACTAAAATTTTGGTGATTTCTCCAACCAGGATTGTATGTTTGGGAGTATGGGTTATGGTTGGCCCTTTGAAAACTGTTTAAAGCATGGGCTTGTTCATGGAGACATTCTTTAAAAGAAGGCAAGGTTGGACAATCGTTGGTTGAGTGTTCATTTGTTTCACAGATTTGACACACAATGTTTTCAACAGATTTTAATTGACCACTCTTTTTCAATTCTAGTGCCTCGACTTTTCTAGCTAAAGATGCAAACTTGGCTTGAAGGTCATGATCTTCCCTAAGGTTGTACATACCTCCACTAGATGTATGAGGTTGAGTTTTACTCGGTGCCTCATATGTACCCGCGGTGTCCCAATTTTGAGCATTTTCAGCTAACAAGTCTAAGTACTCCATTGCTTCATCAGGGTCTTTATCTTCAAAAGTTCCATTGCACATCAATTCAACCATTTGCCTATCTTTAGGTGTTAACCCTTCATAGAAATGTGAAACCAATCTCCATGTTTCAAAACCATGATGAGGGCAAGTACTAAGCAAGTCTCGATACCTATCCCAACATTGGTAAAATGTTTCTCCTGGTTTTTGAGTGAAAGTGGTGATTTGTCTCTTGAAAGAGTTTGTTCTATGAGATGGAAAAAACTTCTTTAAAAACTGTTGTTGCATTTCATCCCAAGCACGAATGGATCCTGGTCTTAAATTTTGTAGCCATGTTTTAGCTTTATCTTTTAATGAAAAAGGAAAAAGCTTTAATCTAATGGTGTTCATGCTACAATTTAAATTATTATATGTGTTGCAGACCTCCTCAAATTCCCTTAAATGCAAGTATGGATTTTCCAATTCCAAACCATGAAAAGAAGGTAAAAGTTGAATAATACCTGGTTTAAAATTAAAATGAGATGCATCAGGAGGAAAAACTATGCATGATGGTGCACTTGTTCTTGTGGGATTCATGTGGTCTCTAAGTGTTCTAGCACGGTTATTCTCATTATTCTCATTATGAAGTGATTGATTATCTTCTTCGGCCATATTTTCTGAAAATGATGAGGATACCCTACAAAGTCTACCACTTGATGTACGTGACCACACTCTCATGCACGTGTAGGAATAAAATAAAAAGAAGAACAAGAAAGCAAAAGAAGGAGGAAGAAAACAAAATAAAAAGAAACAAAAGAAAAGAAACAAAGTTATATACAAGAAAAGTGAAAAGAGAAAATAAAATAAATACTATAATTTATACAAGAACTTACCTCCCCGGCAACGGCGCCAAAAACTTGACACGACTAAAAGATTGATGTCTTCTCCCAAGTGCAGGAGTGTCGAAGTAATAAATAACCCGGCAAGACCGGGGTCGAACCACAGGGAGGTTAATTGTACAAATTATAAACAACAATTATAAAACAACAATAACAACAACAACAATAGTAATAATAATAATAATAATAATAATAATAATAATAGTAGTAGTAGTAGTAGTAGTAGTAGTACTAATAATAATAATAATAATAATAATAATAATAATAATAATAAAGAAAGAGAAGAAGAAGAAGATGATGATGATGAGAACTTGGAGATCAAATATTAATGTAAGGATTAAGCAATAATAATAACAAATGTCAAGGTTAGAGGTTCCACTAATGGTATATCAAACAAGTATAGTATAAACTCTTATTATTGAATTGGAAACCACATACAAAGGAGGTTCCAATCAGATTATATATTGTTAACATGATTACATTAGTCATCTTATTCAATTAATGCTAATACTTGTAAATTTCGTCAAGCATTCATGATTATAACTTATGTTAACAACAAATCAAGTTCCTTTCATAGCTCAGGTGTCGGTTATACCATACATTATGGGCTATGAAAGTGCCAAGCATTTGTTGTACCAAGTGTTATACAACATAAATCAAGATTAGTTATTTAACAAGCAAAGTATTAAAGAGTGGACAAGATAACAAATATAAAACATGTTAGTATCAAACATTAAAGTCCATATTAAGTTTATACTATACTTATTCTTATACCATTAGTGTAACCTTTTCACCTTGACATAATAAACTTAGCTAGACATAAAAAAAGAAAGAAAAATAGATAAACAAAATAAGAATATAAATAAGATAAAAGTTAACTAAGTAAAGGAATGAAAATGAAAGGCATAAACTTGATATTAATGAAAACAAAGCATAAACATTACAAAAAATATAAAGAGAGAAAGCAAGAACATGATCTTGATCTGGACACCAAGATGCCTAAATGCATGGCAAATTCCTCCTTTTATAGGCCAAAATTGGAAACTATTGATTTGATGACTAATTGATGAGTGGGTGGCCAACTCTTGACTCGATGCAATCCTTATCTTCTCTTGTCTGCCCAAATTGTCATTGATAAAGTCAAAATTAGAGCCATTCAAAACATTAAAGTTGTAGGCAATTATCTCAGCTTTCTTGTGTAAAAAATTCAGCTCATTTGGACTTCTAGAACTCTAGATATGGCCAAAATACTGAACAGTGCTCGGGCTGGAGGACAGATTCGGGCTTGTTTGTTGTTGCTATAATTTGGACTTGAAAATGGACTTTTTAGATCTTGGGCTCCATATGAAAGTTGTATGCCTATGTCTTACCTTTCAATCCATATAAATTAGACCTAAATCTAAGATTTATAGATTCAGATATGACCCAATTACCGAACAGTGTTCCGATTTGGATTGCACTAACATCTCTTTTCTAATTTTGGTCATCTCTTTGCCCTTGCAATTTAAGTTCTTAAAGTCATCAATTAGTCCTTTCATTTATGTGATAGGTCTGCATTTAAAATGAGCATTTACCACAAATTAAAGGTATCTTATATTATTAGATATATTATTATAAAACATGCTTTAGTTAAGGAGTTATTGATACTTCAAGTGCAAAATGATGATATAAAACTATGATAAAAATGCATTTTTAAGTACTAATCACACTTGAATGGTGGATGACCTATCTTGTTGCAGTGTTGACATGGTGGAAAATTTCTCTTAAGAAATTTTTCTTTGTTCTAAAATTGACTAGCAAAAGTCTTACTGCTTCTTAAAGCCTGGTTTTTTCTAAAGAACTTCTTCTTATCAGAATATGGATACTTGGCTTGTAAAGGACCTTCTATAACATGATCTTACCTCATAAGTCTTCTCCACTTCTGAGCTTGTAGGGCATTTGAAAATTATGCCAATGTAATCTTTGACAGATCTTTTGTATTCTCCAATATAGTAATTGAAGTTTCATATTTTTCTGGTACTGTAACCATAATTTTTTCAACAATTTTAGAGGTTGTAAATGATGTTCCCCACAACCTGACTCTATTTACAATTCCAAGCAATCTATCCGAGTATTCTTTTATGGTCTCAAATTCTTTCATTCTCTGCAGCTCAAACTCTCGTATTAAGTTGAGGCTTTGCATTCCATGAATTCTTTCATCTCCTACGTATTTTTTCTTTAAATAATCCCAAACATCTTTCGCTGATTTAAGATACATAATTCTTGTGACAATGGTTGTTGAAACAATAGCAAACATACGTGCTTTTGGTTTTGATTTCCTTGTTTTTCTCGCTTTGTCATTTTTTATTTGAGCCATAATTGGGTTGTTTGGCCATTAATGAACTTCATAATCTTCTTCAATAGTTTTTCATGGATCAAATTCCTCTAGGTATGTGACACGACTAAAAGATTGATGTCTTCT
>NW_011500000.1:439105-446404 GCF_000495115.2 Populus euphratica
TATCAATCAGTATGCTTCCATTTTCACTGCCCAAAGCTGGTAGTTCTCCATTTGAGAAAAACTGGCTTCAGCTTCCATCAAAAATCCCTTAAGAAGATTGCTCTGATACCAATTAAAAGTGTTTTAAATTATTTGAGTGTTTAAATAAAGAAAGAACGTAAAAGTGAATTAAACTAGCAACTTATTGCTACTGTTTTATTAAAAAGAAAGAAATAGATTGCTTATAGTTTATAGCAATCTTTACAAATATATAAAATGATAACAAACTGAAATTTTTAACTGATAGGAATATATCATGCCATGATCTATTAACAAGCTAACAGATGAACAAGCTCTTAAAGACTAGTACAATCCTTTATTATTGTAAAAAAGATCATAATTGAAATAAAATAGAGTTATTGACAGCAATATTGAAAGCAAACTGCAACAAAGTTTCTTCAAAAAGCTACTTACAAATAAAGTAATTCCAACTAAAGAAAGAAAGAACGAAATAATAAGCATGCATGCCTGCCTGATTGTCGATGAGGTGTTGAGCTTTACGTTTCATAATTGAATTCGAAATGAGCTAGTGATTAAGGTTATTTCCTAGTGAAGCTTGATGAAAATGTGAAGCCCAATGACTTTCAAAGAGCACTTTGCTATAATTTGGTAAACAAAATGTCTCCCTAAAGGAAGAAAGTACAAATACAATAGAAAAGTATTCTGGAAATATGTTGATTTATGATTATAAGTCAAATGCTATAGTAGGAAACACAAGTAAATCCAGGGCTGCAAGCGACAGTTGAAATATAAGATCACAAGAAAAGTGAAATCATATTAATTTGATCTCATTTAGGCATTTCAAGCTCATTAAAAAACATAACTATGATAAGAAGTGATGGATATTGAATTCCTATGATTGAATTTTCTCCATAAAAAACAAATAATTATTCACTTTATCATGTCTCTTTTAATGGTTCTTATATTTTGAGAGTGTATTTATTAGTCTTTCTAGATTGCTGAATTAGAATGAATTTTTCAATAAAGATAATAAATGCTAAGTTTTATGGCTACCAAAAAAAAGAAATTTATAGGCTCAAAATGGTATTTAAAGGTTTTTTTTTACCCAATGCAATATAAACTATCTCTTAAACCAATCACTATGATAAATTACATTTGTTTAAAGGCTAATACAAATCATAAGAGTTGGATGAACATTGCTACATGACTTTAAAAATCTCAGGTTTTTGAAAAGACAGTAAATCTTGTGAAATTCTTATTAGGAAAAAAACTATAAAAAAACAAAATATGTGTCACGTGTATTTGAGAAAAGCACCTGAAAAACAATATATCGTGCTTATAAAGCATGATATATTTAAGAAGCTAGAAAAGTATTTTGTCATGCTTATCAATAACAACATTTAATAAATGTTGTGCTTCAGAAGGGCAACAAGGTAAAAATATATTGTTTCACTAGATGCTTTTTAAATGATGTTATTCTGTCAAAACTTTTAAATTACTATGCTAATTTTAAAAAATCTTAAAATTTTGAGTGATGATGAGTTTCTCTCCTCTAAATTCTTTATTTTGTATTTTCTTTTCTATTTCAATTTTAAAAGTAGAGTGCTAACCACTAAATCCAAAAAATTAAATAATAGATTAAATTGTTAAATAAGAAATTGATTACATAATTTATGGACTCACAATTATTTTTTTAATATAACAAAAAATATTCAGACCATAAATAATTATTTGGAATTGTTATTAAACTCAACTAGATAGGTCAACCTTGAAACCTTTCAATTTGATTTATTATATATCATGAGTTTAAAATTAAATTATATGAGAGTTGGATCAATATGACCCCATCAACTTCATTTGTCCAAAAAGAACCCAGTTAACCAGTAAAAAAGGTCTAAGGATGAAATTGAATAAAAAATAATGAAATTGACAAAAACCACTTTCAATCCAACTTATTATCTAGCTCGAGTTTAAAATTAAATCACGTGAAAGTTGGCTAGTCCAAATGTAACCCAACCAATTGATAGAAAAAATCCAATGAAAAAATTAAGGAAAAAAAAGGATAAAATTGATAAAAAAGAAGAAGAAAAATAACCAAAAAAAGTAGGAGGAGCTTCCCCATTCATATGAACAGGGAAGCTCTATAAGTTTTCCCAAGTTTTTTAATATAGTAGGGTAACTAGTTTACTTTGTCGTGCTATGTTGCGGCTCAAATAACAAAAATGAACTTAAAAACATATTCATGCCACAGGGAACTAATTAATATTGTTATTAAGCCTGACCTGACAAGTCAAATTTGAAACCTCCTGACACGACACATTGCTTTGTCCATGTTTAAAACTAAACCATGTGAGAGTTGCTACGATATGACTCAAACAACTTAAAGGATGTAAAGACAACTTGGTTGATTAGTACAAAATATGGTTTAGATTTAAAAAAAAAACTCAAGATATTTTTTTTTAATATTGAGACGATAATACATTGGACTGACCTGAACTTTACGACTTAATCTGCCAAATCCGCAATTTAGATGATGGACTACAATGAGTTTAAGAAATTTTTTTTTTCTTGAAAACTATTTTTTACTTAATTATATGATAA
Source organism: Populus euphratica (assembly GCF_000495115.2). Lineage (NCBI taxonomy): Eukaryota > Viridiplantae > Streptophyta > Magnoliopsida > Malpighiales > Salicaceae > Populus > Populus euphratica. The sequence continues at coordinate 441,707 of NW_011500000.1, forward strand.
TAAAAATAGACCATCATAAAACCAAGTATAAACCAAGCAAAAATTAAATGTCGAGATGTTTATTTAAGATCATGATAATCTTATAGAAAACGAACTGAAATAATTTGTGAAGAAAAATTCAAGATAAAGTATATGTTGAAAGTTGAAAATGATTTAAAAAAAAAGGATGAAGATGAAAGAAAAACAAAGAGGAGGGGGAAAGAAAAACAAAGAGGAGGGGGGGGGGTGTGGGCAAAAAGCCGCCTCTTATAATGTTTATATGGACAGTGGATTAGGTGCGTTACACCCCAAGTGTTTTGTATAGAAAGTATAATACCATATAATGGCTTAAATAAAAAGAAAATGAGAGTGCTTTTCTACACTTCAAAGATGTTGAGAGTATATTATCACATCAGCTTGACCTAATAGGTCAATCTTGAATTTAGTCTAGTGAGTTTGTTTTCAAATAGGATAAAGAATTAACTTGATCAAAACTCGGATGACCTTGCAGGTCAATCAAAGATTCAAGCGACTTGGCAAAACATGGATAAGACCCGACCAAGTCGACTTCAAAGATTTTTTTAAAATGTTTTGCTCAAAATGATATCATTTTAATTTTTATCATATTTTTTGTCGAAACAACCTCATTTCATTTAACAAAACAACATTGTTTTGGAATAGTCTTCAATTAATTCTCTATTTCAAGAGTTGATTCACTCAATCCATAATCAAACTTAATAATTATGGTTAAGAGGGTAAGGAAGTAAAATTTTGATAATACATGGTCTATTTTACAAGAATACCTCATACATTTTAAAAGTTTAAAAGAAATTTTAGAATTTTTGAAAATTAAGGGAGCCAAGGCCATCCCTGAGCTAACTACCCTTTTGAGTTATTTTAGATATTTTTATAAAAGTATAGATAATCTGTATCGACTCTATTAAAACATATAAAAAATAATTTAATGCTTTACAATTTAAAATAAATTACAAAATGGACACTAAGTGTAAGTGTTGTGGGATACATCTTAACAATTTCACTATGTAAACGGGATAAAATTTTAAAAAATAAGTTGTTACTTAGTTTTGTGCTTGCAAGAAATCCTAACTGATATTTATATATAAAAAAATTTAGTATGGGTTTGATTATGCTAAAGGAAATATAAAAATCACCTGAAAACATTCTAACTAAGATAAACTACATTGTTATTTGATTTTAATGATAAAAATATATAATATTTCACCTAAACTAAATGCTTATATTTATTAAATGTAAAAATTCATAGGATAATGACTTGATATATAGGCTTGACAACGAGCCTAATCCTTACTTTTTAAGATATGGGATGAGGTTTGAAATAATGGTAAATAAAGACTCGAGTTTGAACTTATTTATTTTAATTGCATAAATATAAATTAATCCACCACAAAATAATTATTTCACAAAGCATGATCACCATAAATACTTCAACCAATTCAATTAATATAAAGAAACATAATCAAACCAAAAAGAAAATCATGAAGTGAATTTATTTAAACAATATCAACTTCAACATACGTTGTAATTCAAAATTTAATAAAACAAATCATAAATTATTCTAAAAATAAATAAATCACATATTGGGATTCAAAATTAATCTTCACAAGTTGTTAGAGTCGGTTAGAATTGGACCGAAAGGCTAGAACAAGGAGAAACAATGATATAAAAAACAGTGTTAATGTGTATTGTTCATGTATCAGATAATTAGTCAAGATTACGAGGCTTCTTTGCACCCGTAAACTAAGGTAGGGGGTGCATGGATATGCCCGCATGCATGACTCCTTCCTTTTCCTTTTGGTGTCAGCAATGTCAATCACCTCCGCCAATGCTAGGAGATTAAAGGTTGGAAAGTGCCTGTTGTGTTGAATTTTTCAAGGTTGTTAATGTTTTTGCTTCTTTTCCTCATTCTAGTGGTGTTTCTTTTTCTTTCTATTCTTATATTCTCTTTACTAGGTGTTTTGGTTGGCCATACTTTTTGCAAGAATCTCTCATTTAATCTATACGTTTGGCATTCTCTTTGTTACTCTTTCTCTATTTATATTGTCTAGGATCCTCATTCTCTATTGCTTTTTTTTTTTAATTGTGGATTTCTAATTAGTTAAATTTTCTCTTTTTAAGGAACCTCTTTCAATTTTTTCCAATTTTGTTTAATTCTTGTAATTGTTTTTTTCTTTTCTTTTGCATAGTTTTCCATTATTTTTTAGTCCTTAATCATATCAGTCCCTTGTTCTCCTTTTCTTCTTATTTCACCCCTTAAAATGTCTTTTTTATCTTTTATTTTTTTAAATGCCAAAAAACAAATTGGAATGAAAGTATAATTCTTTAAAACATAAAAAAAATAAAGCTCAAAATGAGTTACAACACTAAATTATTTCACAAGTAATATAACTACATATATTCAAGAATCATGGAAGCTACATCATTTTGATGCTTCTAACATGCATGTTACCAAAGATACCCTAAAAACCTGGGTTGTAAAAAAATATAAATTTTTAACTTTACATTTGTAGGCTGGTAGCCTATTTCATATGAAAAAATTAACAAGAAAAAAAAGGGCAAACAATTCAAGTTCACAAGACATGAAATTTAGAAAAAGGATGAAAAAGAAAGAAAGAAATTGTTATTACTCACTTTGAAGTCAATTTCACGCTTTTGCTGCTTCTTGGAAGAACCCTTAGTTTTTGCCATTTTCACTGCAAATTATAGAAAAAGAAGAGTTTATGCATCAAAATTACACTTCTGTTAACTGATAATAAATTAAAATTGATAATATAATTCAGAGCACATGGATTTGAAACAAACTAGTCAGTATGAGGCAAATAGAAGCTGCAAAAATAAAGAAAAACAACTTGAATTTTTTTTAAAGAGAAAACTCTCACAAGGTTCTACATCTTTTTTTTTCATCAATGGGATTTGGGAATGCTTTTGATGACGATTAATGAAGAAACATTCCATTCTTGTTTTGTTGAAATCATAGTTATCAGACCCGGTCTAGGTCATGGGTTGGCTAGGTCAACTCGTTATCAAAACAACGTCGTTTTAGTTATTTTTAAAGAAAACTGAAACAATTTTGTTTTGGACAAAATTGTTTTAAAAATGCAAACTATGTCGTCTTGGGATTCTAATTATTTTCCAACAGTAGCAACAAAGGGTTTTTCCAGCTTGCAGATTCCAATCATTTTCCAATTTTGATAGAAGGATGATATACTTGAAATTAAAGACCATTATATGAAAACCCAAATGAGTAAAATACAAGGCATGCTCCTGTGGGCAGGGTAAAACAAGAGTATTCTTGTGAATTATACACCCAACATGCTCCGATATCTTTATCATTCTCAATTATATACCAGAAAGGCTCTGGACATGCTCCAGTCTCACAGTCAATAAACCTTTTCTTAACAATCACACCCTATAACCAAGTGTTAAATAATGACAGCAAATTCTTTTACCAGCGGGACTCATGTATCTTGTAAATGCAGCTCTCAACTTTTTCTGCAAATCTTCTATGCTAGCTCATAACAATCATGGTTATAAAACCCGACTCGGTAGTTGACCCGGAGAAATGATCGGGTTACAGGTTTTATGGGTCAACCCTTCTCCTTAAATATAAAGATTAAAGAAATCAAACTACTCCATCATCCCTAAACCGCAAAACCCAGTGATGAATTGCTTACCTTTTCCTACCCATTTTTACCATAAGCAGCCGAATGAAGAATAAAATACTTGTGTAACTAAAATTTAAGTAGTAGAACAAAAATAGAATGGTATTAGCTTCCAACAAATCCAATAGATTCCTTAAACATCACAATAAATCATAAAACATAAGAAGAAGAAAAAACTAAAGCTCACTCGATTCATTTCCCATATGTTCACCATTGCAAAGCTAATCAATCAACAAGGATAAAAAACTAACAATCAACAAGAAGATCAAAAACTAACAATACGGGCAACATGGAGGAAATGCCTTCACAGTCAGTGCTCAATGTGAATATGTTAATGAAGAATGAAACCGACAACAACAAAGTTCATGTTTGCAAATCATATCAGATGTTTCTCTTCATTGGTGACTAAAGGATGGTTGTCAAATGAATACTTTTTTTTAATTATCTGTTCCAATCCGAAGAAAAGCTTAAAAAGCATGGAAAAAAGAGGGAATCATTCAAAATCTGCAGCAATTATTTGTAATAAGAAATCTCAACAAAGAAAAAAACATAAAAAAGTAAGCAGCGTAAGGAAAATAGAGCACCTGTAGAAATAAACTCCAATTTCTCCGATGAAATCTCAACCAATTATTTGTTTTGCAAAAGATAATAGAGAAGGAAAGCAGGGGCGAGCTGCTCGTCTTAGGAAATTAGGGTAGAGACTAATTAATGAGTTGTTCAACTTTCGTTTTACTGCTAGCGAATCAAAGGAAAGTATGTGTGTGTGTGTGTGTCTATATGCCGGGTCTTGCCCGGGTCACATGTCAACCCACTAGGTTGATCGGGTTTTTGTGCAAGTGACACGACTAAAATATTATTGTCTTCTCCCAAGTGCAGGAGTGTCGAAGTAATAAATAACTCGGCAAGACCGGGGTCGAACCATAGGGAGGTTAATTGTACAAATTATAAATAACAATAATACAACAGCAATAATAACAACAACAACAACAACAATAATAACAATAATAACAATAATAAT